>NC_136061.1:255129004-255321504 GCF_964261635.1 Lissotriton helveticus
TCTGTGTGTGTGTGGGGATCTCTGTGTGTGTGTGGGGATCTCTGTGCGTGTGTGTGGGGCTCGCTGTGCGTGTGTGGGGGCTCGCTGTGCGTGTGTGGGGGGCTCGCTGTGCGTGTGTGGGGGGCTCGCTGTGCGTGTGTGGGGGGCTCGCTGTGCGTGTGTGGGGGGCTCGCTGTGCGTGTGTGGGGGGCTCTCTGTGCGTGTGTGTGGGGCTCTCTGTGTGTGTGTGTGGGGCTCTCTGTGTGTGTGTGGGGCTCTCTGTGTGTGTGTGGGGCTCTCTGTGTGTGGGGCTCTCTGGGTGTGTGTGGGGCTCTCTGGGTGTGTGGGGGGCTCTCTGGGTGTGGGGGGCTCTCTGGGTGTGGGGGCTCTCTGGGTGTGGGGGGCTCTCTGGGTGTGGGGGGCTCTCTGGGTGTGGGGGGCTCTCTGGGTGTGGGGGGCTCTCTGGGTGTGGGGGGCTCTCTGGGTGTGGGGGGCTCTCTGGGTGTGGGGGGCTCGCTGTGTGTGTGGGGGGCTCTCTGGGTGTGGGGGGGCTCTCTGTGTGTGGGGGGGCTCTCTGTGTGTGGGGGGGCTCTCTGTGTGTGGGGGGGCTCTCTGTGTGTGGGGGGGCTCTGTGTGTGGGGGGCTGGCTGTGTGTGGGGGGGCTGTGTGTAGGGGTAGGCTCTCTGTGTGTGGGGGCTCTGTGTGTGGGGGGCTCTCTGTGTGGGGGGCTCTCTGTGTGGGGGCTCTCTGTGTGGGGGGCTCTCTGTGTGGGGGGCTCTCTGTGTGGGGGGCTCTCTGTGGGGGGGGCTCTCTGTGGGGGGGCTCTCTGTGGGGGGGCGCTCTGTGGGGGGGGCTCTGTGGGGGGGCTCTGTGGGGGGCTCTCTGTGTGGGGGGCTCTCTGTGTGGGGGGCTCTGTGTGGGGGGCTCTCTGTGTGGAGGGCTCTCTGTGTGGAGGGCTCTCTGTGTGGAGGGCTCTCTGTGTGGAGGGCTCTCTGTGTGGGGGGCTCTCTGTGTGGGGGGCTCTCTGTGTGGGGGGGCTCTCTGTGTGGGGGGCTCTCTGTGTGGGGGGGCTCTCTGTGTGGGGGGGCTCTCTGTGTGGGGGGGCTCTCTGTGTGGGGGGGCTCTCTGTGTGGGGGGCTCTCTGTGTGGGGGGGCTCTGTGTGGGGGGGCTCTCTGTGTGGGGGGGCTGTGTGTGTGGGGGGGCTCTCTGTGTGTGGGGGGGCTCTCTGTGTGTGGGGGGGCTGGCTGTGTGTGGGGGGGCTGGCTGTGTGTGTAGGGGTAGGCTCTCTGTGTGTGGGGGGCTCTGTGTGTGGGGGGCTCTGTGTGTGTGGGGGGGCTCTCTGTGTGTGGGGGGCTCTCTGTGTGTGGGGGGCTCTCTGTGTGTGGGGGGCTCTCTGTGTGTGGGGGGGCTCTCTGTGTGTGGGGGGGGCTCTCTCTGTGTGTGGGGGGCTCTCTGTGTGTGTGAGGGGCTCTCTGTGTGTGGGGCTCTGTGTGTGTGGGGCTCTGTGTGTGTGGGGCTCTGTGTGTGTGTGGGGCTCTGTGTGTGTGTGGGGCTCTGTGTGTGTGTGGGGCTCTGTGTGTGTGTGGGGCTCTGTGTGTGTGTGGGGCTCTGTGCGTGGGGGGGCTCTGTGTGTGTGTGTGGCTCTGTGTGTGTGTGTGGCTCTGTGTGTGTGGGGGGGCTCTGTGTGTGTGTGTGGCTCTGTGTGTGTGTGTGTGGCTCTGTGTGTGTGGGGGGGCTCTGTGTTTGGGGTGTGTGTGGGGGGCTCTGTGTTTGGGGTGTGTGTGGGGGGGGCTCTGTGTGTGTGTGGGGGTTCTGTGTGTGGGGGGCTCTGTGTATGTGGGGGGCTCTGTGTGTGTGGGGGGCTCAGTGTGTGTGGGGGGCTCAGTGTGTGTGGGGGGCTCAGTGTGTGGGGGGGGCTCAGTGTGTGGGGGGGGCTCAGTGTGTGGGGGGGGCTCAGTGTGTGGGGGGGGCTCTGTGTGGGGGGGGCTCTGTGTGGGGGGGGCTCTGTGTGTGGGGGGGCTCTGTGTGTGGGGGGGCTCTGTGTTGGGGGGCTCTGTGTGTTGGGGGGTTCTGTGTGTGGGGGGTGCTGTGTGTGGGGGGCTGTGTGTGGGGGGGCTCTCTGTGTGAGTGGGGGCTCTGTGTGTGTGTGGGGGGGCTGTGTGTGTGTGTGGGGGGGCTCTGTGTGTGTGTGTGGGGGGGCTCTGTGTGTGTGTGGGGGGGCTCTGTGTGTGTGTGGGGGGGCTCTGTGTGTGTTTGGGGGGGCTCTGTGTGTGTTTGGGGGGGCTCTGTGTGTGTTTGGGGGGCTCTAGGTGTGGGGGGCTCTAGGTGTGGGGGGCTCTAGGTGTGTGGGGGGGCTCTGTGTGTGGGGGCGGGGCTCTGTGTGTGTTGGGTGGGGGCTCTGTGTGTGTGTGTGGGGGCGGTGTGTGTGTGGGGGCGGTGTGTGTGTGGGGGCGGTGTGTGTGTGGGGGCTGTGTGTGTGTGGGGGCTGTGTGTGTGTGGGGGCTGTGTGTGTGTGGGGGCTGTGTGTGAGTGGGGGCTGTGTGTGAGTGGGGGCTGTGTGTGTGTGTGTGGGGGGGGCTCTCTGTGTGTGTGTGGGGGGGCTCTCTGTGTGTGTGTGGGGGGGCTCTGTGTGTGTGGGGGGCTCTAGGTGTGTGGGGGGGCTCTGTGTGTGGGGGCGGGGCTCTGTGTGTGTTGGGTGGGGGCTCTGTGTGTGTGTGTGGGGGCGGTGTGTGTGTGGGGGCGGTGTGTGTGTGTGTGGGGGGCTGTGTGTGGGGGCTGTGTGTGTGTGGGGGCTGTGTGTGTGTGGGGATCTCTGTGCGTGTGTGTGGGGCTCGCTGTGCGTGTGTGGGGGGCTCGCTGTGCGTGTGTGGGGGGCTCGCTGTGCGTGTGTGGGGGGCTCGCTGTGCGTGTGTGGGGGGCTCGCTGTGCGTGTGTGGGGGGCTCGCTGTGCGTGTGTGGGGGGCTCGCTGTGCGTGTGTGGGGGGCTCGCTGTGCGTGTGTGGGGGGCTCGCTGTGCGTGTGTGGGGGGCTCGCTGTGCGTGTGTGGGGGGCTCGCTGTGCGTGTGTGGGGGGCTCGCTGTGCGTGTGTGGGGGGCTCGCTGTGCGTGTGTGTGGGGCTCTCTGTGTGTGTGGGGCTCTCTGTGTGTGTGGGGGGCTCTCTGTGTGTGTGGGGGGCTCTCTGTGTGTGTGTGGGGCTCTCTGTGTGTGTGTGGGGCTCTGTGTGTGTGTGGGGCTCTCTGGGTGTGGGGGGCTCTCTGGGTGTGGGGGGCTCTCTGGGTGTGGGGGGCTCTCTGGGTGTGGGGGGCTCTCTGGGTGTGGGGGGCTCTCTGGGTTTGTGGGTTTTGTGGGCTCTCTGGGTGTGGGGGGCTCTCTGGGTGTGGGGGGCTCTCTGGGTGTGGGGGGCTCTCTGTGTGTGGGGGGGCTCTCTGTGTGTGGGGGGGCTCTCTGTGTGTGGGGGGGCTCTCTGTGTGTGGGGGGGCTCTCTGTGTGTGGGGGGGCTGGCTGTGTGTGGGGGGGCTCTCTGTGTGTGGGGGGGCTCTCTGTGTGTGGGGGGGCTGGCTGTGTGTGGGGGGCTGTGTGTGTAGGGGTAGGCTCTCTGTGTGTGGGGGGCTCTGTGTGTGGGGGGCTCTCTGTGTGGGGGGCTCTCTGTGTGGGGGGCTCTCTGTGGGGGGGGCTCTCTGTGGGGGGGCTCTCTGTGGGGGGGCTCTCTGTGGGGGGGCTCTCTGTGGGGGGGGCTCTGTGGGGGGGCTCTGTGTGGGGGGGCTCTCTGTGTGGGGGGGCTCTGTGTGGGGGGCTCTCTGTGTGGGGGGCTCTCTGTGTGGGGGGGCTCTCTGTGTGGGGGGGCTCTCTGTGTGGGGGGGCTCTGTGTGGGGGGGCTCTGTGTGGGGGGGCTCTCTGTGTGGGGGGGCTCTCTGTGTGGGGGGGCTCTCTGTGTGGGGGGGCTCTCTGTGTGGGGGGGCTCTCTGTGTGGGGGGGCTCTCTGTGTGGGGGGGCTCTCTGTGTGGGGGGGGCTCTCTGTGTGGGGGGGCTCTCTGTGTGGGGGGGGCTCTCTGTGTGTGGGGGGGCTCTCTGTGTGTGGGGGGCTCTGTGTGTGGGGGGGCTCTCTGTGTGTGGGGGGGCTCTCTGTGTGTGGGGGGCTCTCTGTGTGTGGGGGGCTCTCTGTGTGTGGGGGGGCTCTCTGTGTGTGGGGGGGCTCTCTGTGTGTGGGGGGGGCTCTCTCTGTGTGTGTGAGGGGCTCTGTGTGTGTGGGGCTCTGTGTGTGTGTGGGGCTCTGTGTGTGTGTGGGGCTCTGTGTGTGTGTGGGGCTCTGTGTGTGTGTGGGGCTCTGTGTGTGTGTGGGGCTCTGTGTGTGTGTGGGGCTCTGTGTGTGTGTGGGGCTCTGTGTGTGTGTGGGGCTCTGTGTGTGTGTGGGGCTCTGTGTGTGTGTGGGGCTCTGTGTGTGTGTGGGGCTCTCTGTGTGTGGGGGGCTCTCTGTGTGTGGGGGGGCTCTCTGTGTGTGGGGGGGCTCTCTGTGTGTGGGGGGGCTCTCTGTGTGTGGGGGGCTCTCTGTGTGTGGGGGGGCTCTCTGTGTGTGGGGGGCTCTCTGTGTGTGGGGGGGCTCTCTGTGTGTGGGGGGGGCTCTCTCTGTGTGTGTGAGGGGCTCTCTGTGTGTGGGGCTCTCTGTGTGTGGGGCTCTGTGTGTGTGTGGGGCTCTCTGTGTGGGGGGGCTCTCTGTGTGGGGGGGCTCTCTGTGTGGGGGGGCTCTCTGTGTGGGGGGGCTCTCTGTGTGGGGGGGCTCTCTGTGTGGGGGGGCTCTCTGTGTGGGGGGGTCTCTGTGTGGGGGGCTCTCTGTGTGGGGGGCTCTGTGTGTGTGTGTGGGGGGCTCTGTGTGTGTGTGTGGGGGGCTCTGTGTGTGTGGGGGGGGGCTCTGTGTTTGGGGTGTGTGTGGGGGGGCTCTGTGTTTGGGGTGTGTGTGGGGGGGCTCTGTGTGTGTGTGGGGGTTCTGTGTGTGGGGGGCTCTGTGTGTGTGGGGGGGGCTCTGTGTGGGGGGGCTCTGTGTGTGGGGGGCTCGGTGTGTGTGGGGGGCTCTGTGTGTGTGGGGGGGCTCTGTGTGTGGGGGGGCTCTGTGTGTGTGGGGGGGCTCTGTGTGTGTGGGGGGGCTCTGTGTGTGTGGGGGGGCTCTGTGTGTGTGGGGGGGCTCTGTGTGTGTGGGGGGGCTCTGTGTGTGGGGGGTTCTGTGTGTGGGGGGTTCTGTGTGTGGGGGGCTGTGAGTGGGGGCTCTCTGTGTGTGTGTGGGGGAGGCTCTGTGTGTGTGTGTGGGGGGGGCTCTCTGTGTGTGTGTGGGGGGGCTCTCTGTGTGTGTGTGGGGGGGCTCTCTGTGTGTGGGGGGCTCTAGGTGTGGGGGGCTCTAGGTGTGGGGGGCTGTGTGTGGGGGGGCTCTGTGTGTGGGGGCGGGGCTCTGTGTGTGTTGGGTGGGGGCTCTGTGTGTGTGTGTGTGTGTGGGGCTGTGTGTGTGTGTGGGGCTCTCTGGGTGTGGGGGGCTCTCTGGGTGTGGGGGGCTCTCTGGGTGTGGGGGGCTCTCTGGGTGTGGGGGGCTCTCTGGGTGTGGGGGCTCTCTGGGTGTGGGGGGCTCTCTGGGTGTGGGGGGCTCTCTGGGTGTGGGGGGCTCTCTGGGTGTGGGGGGCTCTCTGGGTATGGGGGGCTCTCTGGGTATGGGGGGCTCTCTGGGTATGGGGGGCTCTCTGGGTGTGGGGGGCTCGCTGTGTGTGTGTGTGTGGGGCTCGCTGTGTGTGTGGGGCTCGCTGTGTGTGTGTGGGGCTCTCTGTGTGTGGGGGGGGCTCTCTGTGTGTGGGGGGGGCTCTCTGTGTGTGGGGGGGCTCTCTGTGTGTGGGGGGGCTCTCTGTGTGGGGGGGCTCTCTGTGTGTGTGTGTGGGGCTCTGTGTGTGGGGGGGCTGTGTGTGTGGGGGGGGCTCTCTGTGTGTGGGGGGCTCTCTGTGTGGGGGGCTCTCTGTGTGGGGGGCTCTCTGTGTGGGGGGCTCTCTGTGTGGGGGGGCTCTCTGTGTGGGGGGGCTCTCTGTGTGGGGGGGCTCTCTGTGTGGGGGGGCTCTCTGTGTGGGGGGGCTCTCTGTGTGGGGGGGCTCTCTGTGTGGGGGGGCTCTCTGTGTGGGGGGGCTCTCTGTGTGGGGGGCTCTCTGTGTGGGGGGCTCTCTGTGTGGGGGGCTCTCTGTGTGGGGGGCTCTCTGTGTGGGGGGCTCTCTGTGTGTCTGTGGGGGGCTCTCTGTGTGTCTGTGGGGGGCTCTCTGTGTGTCTGTGGGGGGCTCTCTGTGTGTCTGTGGGGGGGCTCTGTGTGTCTGTGGGGGGGCTCTGTGTGTCTGTGGGGGGGGCTCTGTGTGTCTGTGGGGGGGCTCTCTGTGTGTCTGTGGGGGGGCTCTGTGTGTCTGTGGGGGGCTCTGTGTGTGGGGGGGCTCTCTGTGTGTGGGGGGGCTCTCTGTGTGTGTGGGGCTCTCTGTGTCTGTGTAGGGCTCTCTGTGTCTGTGTGTGGCTCTGTGTGTGTGTGTGGCTCTGTGTGTGTGTGGGGCTCTGTGTGTGTGTGTGTGTGGGGAGGGCTGTGTGTGGGGCTCTGTGTGTGTGTGTGTGGCTCTGTGTGTGTGTGTGTGTGTGGGGGGGCTCTGTGTGTGTGGAGGGGCTCTGTGTGTGTGGGGGGGCTCTGTGTGTATGTGTGTGGGGCTGTGTGTGTGGCTCTATGTGTGTGTGGGGGGCTCTGTGTGTGTTTGTGTGTGTGTGTCGCTCTGTTTGTGTGGGGCTCTCTGTGTGTGGCTGTGTGTGTGTGTGTGGCTCTGTGTGTGTGTGTGGCTCTGTGTGTGTGTGTGTGTGGCTCTGTGTGTGTGTGTGGCTCTGTGTGTGTGTGTGGCTCTGTGTGTGGCTCTGTGTGTGTGGGGGGGGGGCTCGCTGTGTGTGTGGGGCACTGTGTGTGTGTGTGTGTGTGTGTGTGTGTGTGTGTGTGTGTGTAGGGGGGCTGTGTGTGTGTGTGTGTGGGGCTCTGTGTGTGTGTGGGGCTCTGTGTGTGTGGGGCTCTGTGTGTGTGGGGGGCTCTGTGTGTGTGGGGGGCTCTCTGTGTGGGGGGCTCTCTGTGTGGGGGGCTCTCTGTGTGGGGGGCTCTCTGTGTGGGGGGCGCTCTGTGTGGGGGGCTCTGTGTGGGGGGCTCTCTGTGTGGGGGGCTGTGTGTGTGGGGGGCTGTGTGTGTGGGGGGCTGTGTGTGTGGGGGGCTGTGTGTGTGGGGGCGGGCTCTCTGTGTGTGGGGGCTGTCTCTGTGTGTGTGGGGCTCTCTGTGTGTGTGGGGCTCTCTGTGTGGCTCTGTGTGTGTGGGGGTCTCTGTGTCTGTGTGTGGGGGGGCTCTGTGTGTGTGGAGGGGCTGTGTGTGTGTGGGGGGCTCTGTGTGTATGTGTGTGGGGCTGTGTGTGTGGCTCTATGTGTGTGTGGGGGGCTCTGTGTGTGTGTGTGTGTGTGTGTGTGTGGCACTCTGTGTGCGGCTCTCTGTGTGTGGCTCTGTGTGTGTGTGTGGCTCTGTGTGTGTGTGGGGCTCTGTGTGTGTGTGTGTGTGGGGAGGGCTGTGTGTGGGGCTCTGTGTGTGTGTGTGTGTGGCTCTGTGTGTGTGTGTGTGTGTGTAGGGGGGCTGTGTGTGTGTGTGGGGCTCTGTGGGGGTGCAAATGCAATAGTTCTCGCATTTGTGAGAGATTAAGGTATTGGCATTGTAAATGACAATGCCATTTATTTATATGTTTTAAAAACAAAAACATAAATAAAAATAATGTCATGAGCAATGCCAATAGCTCTAACTTTAACAATGCCGAGACCATTGCATTGTAAATGCTTGTTCATTTTCTCAAGGGCTGTGTACACTTGAGGGTCGACGAGATGTTCCTTATCAAATGGGAGATGTAATATGGTTTGCTGTGCCTCAGGTTTGAAACTGGATACCCTGTACTCTCTGTGTGGGGGGCTCTGTGTGGGGGGCTGTGTGTGTGGGGGGCTGTGTGTGTGGGGGGCTGTGTGTGTGGGGGCGGGCTCTCTGTGTGTGGGGGCTGTCTCTGTGTGTGTGGGGCTCTCTGTGTGTGTGGGGCTCTCTGTGTGGCTCTGTGTGTGTGGGGGTCTCTGTGTCTGTGTGTGGGGGGGGCTCTGTGTGTGTGGAGGGGCTGTGTGTGTGTGGGGGGCTCTGTGTGTATGTGTGTGGGGCTGTGTGTGTGGCTCTGTGTGTGTGTGGGGGGCTCTGTGTGTGTGTGTGTGTGTGTGTGTGTGTGTGGCACTCTGTGTGTGGCTCTCTGTGTGTGGCTCTGTGTGTGTGTGTGGCTCTGTGTGTGTGGGGCTCTGTGTGTGTGTGTGTGGGGAGGGCTGTGTGTGGGGCTCTGTGTGTGTGTGTGTGGCTCTGTGTGTGTGTGTGTGTGTGTGTGTGTGTGGCTCTGTGGGGGTGCAAATGCAATAGTTCTCGCATTTGTGAGAGATTAAGGTATTGGCATTGTAAATGACAATGCCATTTATTTATATGTTTTAAAAACAAAAACATAAATAAAAATAATGTCATGAGCAATGCCAATAGCTCTAACTTTAACAATGCCGAGACCATTGCATTGTAAATGCTTGTTCATTTTCTCAAGGGCTGTGTACACTTGAGGGTCGACGAGATGTTCCTTATCAAATGGGAGATGTAATATGGTTTGCTGTGCCTCAGGTTTGAAACTGGATACCCTTAACCATGCATTTCTTCTTATTAGAACACTGGTATTTATACTTCTAGCAGCAGTGTTGGTTGCATCTAATGCACACATAATAAAATGGTTGGTGATAAGTTTTCCTTCATTGACAATCTATTGACCTCTTTTTCTGTGCTCCTCTGGGAGGTGTTGGAGAAGCACCTCCATTTTGTCCCTGTGGGCCTGGTCATATCTTGCTAGTAATGCATGACTATTGGCTATACACCAATGATTAGCGTCTTGTGCCGCAACTTTTCTAACAGAAGCATCTATAAGTTTGGACTCATTTTCTGGTGTTGGTGCTTCTGCAGCTGTTTGGGAGTTAGCTCTTCTCCTAGCACTGGATACCACTAAAGAGTCGGGGTTAATTGACCTCTTCTAAAAATGGGGTCTGATGGTGGTGGCTTGTATTTCTTAACAATGCGAGGAGTCATTATTCTTGCTTTGACAGGTTGTTTAAAAATTTCACCTGCTTGAAGTGTCATACCCTTTAGAAGTAGTACATATTGTGCCCCTCTTTGTGCAGTAGACAAAGTCACAAAGAGGAAATCCTGCTCTATTGAGTACTTACATAAAGGTACCTAATGAAAGAGGGCTGCTCTAGCTATGAGACCTTGATAAGCTGATGCATCATCAGGTGGTGATGGACGGCTAGGATATACATCAGGATCAGTGTCAACATGAGGGTCAATATTATAATCCTCTCATGGATCGCCTGGTTGTTTGTCATCTAGGATGTCCTGATCATCCTCTACTGTTGATTAAGGAGACATGTTACCTGACTCAGAGAATTTTGGTGAGGGAGGTGATAGAGTGGGTGGTGAAGGTGTTGATTGTGGAACAGGAAGTAGATATGGGAATGTGCAATGGACTAGTTGCAGCATACTTGCTCTTCTTTTTTTAGCGGTTGAACAGGAATGTCCAAAGCCTCCTCATAACTCAACCGCTTCTTAGTAGTATGTGGTTTTGGTGGCTGTACTATCATTTTATTTGTTCCAGACTGAATTTGAAGTGTTTCCGGTTTTGGATCGAGCTTTTGAAGAATTGGCTCTGGAAGAGATTTTGGACTGAAAAAAAAGCCTTTCGGTGGTGGAAGCTTTGTCTTTGATGGAGGGAAGTGCGATTCCGAAATAAGTCTTTTTTTCAGTGCAGAGACTGAAGAGTGGGGTCTTCTGGTCTCGGATGGAAGGGATATAGAGGTCCCTGCCATAGGGCGAACTGTCATAGACGAGCCGAAGAGCGAGGCTTCCGAGTCATGTTTTTGGTGCATGCCATAGCTTGTGTGCAGTGGTGGTGGTCCATGAGCAGTTTTTTCAGTGGAAGCCAAGGATTTTGTTTTTGGAGCAAGGGTAGAAGGACTCACATTATGTTGTTGCTATTCTGGATGAAGAGTGGCCCAAGTCTTCTTCTGACTGAGACTCTGACTCAGAGTCATGAATGGAAAGATTCCTCCTGTGTCGCTGAAGCCTCTTACTCTTCCTGCCGACCGAAAATGTTGGGGGCATAATCCAGTTGCTTGCACTGCATTTCTTGTTGTGTAGCTCTTCGATCTCAAAGAGGCTTTTTAAACTGGAAAGACTTACAGGCCTTACAGGAGTCTTCTCATGTTCGGGCAAGAGACATAAGTTGCAAATGGGATGTTGATCGGTGTGAGGGCATTTGAAGTGGCACTTCGGACAGAAACTGAATGGAGTGCGTTCCATTAGAAGGTCATTCTCGATCTCATTGGAAATGGAGAAGTTTTGCCTGGCTGGACGTGGCCTGTAGGCCAAGGAAACTATTCAAATACCTGCTACGAAAGTTAAAGTATGAGAGATATACGATAACGATTAAGACAATACAGTCGACGTAGAAAAGAAGACTTGAACCAGAGCGCGAGACACTACAACCGAACCAGTCAAAGGAAAAAAAGAAGATGGTGTTTATGACCATGTACAGCATTCCCAAAAGGAGGAGTCAAACAGCCATGTGACTCAAAGAAAATTTATTGGGACAAAAACATGTAATCCTCTTTATTTATTTATAAAGCGCGGCAATCATCCCATCGGGATATCAAGGAGCTAAAGCACATGGTCCAGTAGAGCAAAAAGGGTCGGGCTAAAGTTTCTTACATTTTGGGGAACAAGTGGGTCTTTAGTTTTTTCCGGAAAGCCAAGTGGTTGGAAGTGAGCTGTAGGTCCAAAGGTATCTCATTCCATTTCTTAGCCGCTAGGTATGTGAATGATCTCCCACCGGACCTCACTCTCTTAATGCGCTTTGTTCTAGCCAGCGCTAAATGTAGTGACCGCAGGCTCCTTGAGGGGATATAAAATTCTATTTTGTCCTGGAGTATTTTTGGGCCGCTTTGGTACAGTGCTTTATGAGCGTGGCAGAGCAGTTTAAATACTGCTAGTTGATGCACGGGTAGCCAGTGCAAGATCTTCATGCACATTGATGCAGAGCTCTTCCTATTTTGGTTGCAGACTAATTTGGCTGCGGCGTTTTGGAGTATCTGAAGCCTAGTGAACAGATGCTCGTTCATGCCGACAATTAGTGCATTACCATAGTCAAGTTGACTTATTAGCAGGGCCTGCATGACTGATTTCCGACAGTCCATTGGTATCCACGGGAACAGTCTTGTTAATAATTTTAGCGTCGCAAAACCCCTTCCACAGAGGACCCGCACGTGGTCCTTCATGGATAGGGTGTCGTCGATAAAGATGCCTAAGTTTTTTGCACATTGTTTAGGCCTTGGGGCAGTGCCCAGTGTTTGTGGCCACCAGGTGGTGTCCCAGAGAAGCTTAGCCCCTCCAAAAAGTAAAATCTCGGATTTCCCCGCATTTAGTTTTAAGCAGTGCTTATTCATCAATTGGGACATCTCTGTCAGGCAATTATGGAGTTTATGTTTGGAGACTTCAGGCCTTTCCTCCAGTGCTACCATTAATTGTGTATCATCTGCATATGAGCAGATGCCGATTTACCACTTCCTGCCAATTTTGGCCAAAGATGAAACATAGGCATTAAATAGGGTCGGGCTAAGTGATGCCCCCTGAGGGACACCACACCTGGACGTGCTAGGTTTATAGGTTTAGATTGGAATTGGCCCAGGCGGACTGATTGGGTTTGATTGCTTAGGAATGATTCCAACCACTGCAAAGCGTTGGAGTGGATTCCCTTATCACGGAGGATTTCCAGCATTCTGTTATGTGAGACCGTGTCGAACGCTGCCGACAGGTCTAACAGTATCAATGCGACTGCTCCGCCTTGATCAGTGCTTATTCTGATGTTATCCAGTACTGCCAGCAGCGTGGCCTCCGTACTATTGGTGGCCCTGAAACCCGTCTGTGATGGATCCAATAGATTATTTGTTTCCAGGTAGAGTGTCAATTGCTTATTTACCAGTCTCTCCAAAACTTCGATCGAGGGGAGAGCCAGATTTCACTTCTCTCATTGCTTTCAGAACCTCAATTTCTGTCAGTGGTGTGAAGTTACTCATTTCTGATAGGGTCTCTGGATGTGGGATTTGTGAATCCAAAGTAGCTATGTTTGTATGTGTAGTAGAATTGAAAGAGGAGTAGATTTTGCTAATTTTGTCCAAGAAAAAGTTGCTTATCTTTTCGCAGGCTTCTGTTGATGTAGAGTTTGGGACGGACCAGCTGGCTTACTAAGTTCTTTTACTATTTTAAATAGCTCTTTCGCCGTGTTGCAGTTGTCATTAATTCGTTGTGCGTAGTAGCTTCTTTTGGCATTTCTTTTAGCATAATTATAGGCCTTGAGTTCGGTTTTATACTGCAGTTTATCGGAGTCCTCTTTTGACCGTCTCCATAGATGCTCTAGACTTTGACACTTTCTTTGGAGCACTTTGAGTGGTGATGTATACCACTTCTCTGGGGCTGGTTTAGATGATTTCCTAAGTTTTTGATTTTGTTTGGGGGCTAAAGTGCACTTATTTCTGCTTCGAGAGTTACTGCGCCCGCGTTCACAGGAATATTGTCTAGTGCCTGTGTGTTTTGATGCGGGAAATGGAATTGAAATGAAGTTTCCGTGACTAATTTCCAGGCACGGTTGGTCAACCATTGTGATTTACCAGGTTTGGCTGGTTTTGCAGGTATACCGAGTGTAAAGGATATCAAAGAGTGATCTGGCCACAGTAGTGGTTTGATCTCTTGGATATGGGTGGCTTTGGTGTTGGAAAAAAGTAAATCGATGGTATGTCCAGCCATATAGGTAGGCCCTCTGATCCACTGCTTGAGGTCAAGAATTTGCATGCCGCTCTCAAGTTGGGATACGTCCACGTTGTCTTTATTGTCGTAATGCACATTAAAATCCCCCATCACTAGGTAGTTTTTGTATTTCAAACATACCGGAAGGAGTTGAGTAAGTAGTCTCGTGCTGAGTCTGGTTTGGTGACCTGGGGGATTATATATCACCGCACCTGCCAAGATGGTCAGGTCTTCCTGCATTAATTGGAAGAGTAGTATTTCATAGTCTTTCTGTGGTGCCATTTGGACGGGTAGACAAGTCAGGTGCTCTTTAAGGATAATTGCAACCCCACCACCCTTCCGACCAATTCTGTCTTGTTTCACCATTTTATAGTTAGCTGGTAGTGTATTGGCAATGTCTGGAGAGTTATTATCATCCAGCCATGTTTCTGAGATGAACACTAAGTCAGGGTCCCTTTCCTTAAGAATGTCCCATATGTTGGTGGCATGTTTTGGGACTGATCTTGCATTGAAATAAATGCAGGATAATTCATTGGTACTGGGGGAAGTCTGGCTGCCTATCATGCTTCGGGCGATACTGCACCATTTGCAAGCAAGGCAAGAGATTGGGCCATACGTGAGGCCAGGATGTACAGAGGCACAATGTGTGTATTTAGTGCCTCTGATGTGCGAGTATGCCAGCAGTTCGTTTCGCGAATAGATGTAAGTACTGTCTGTGGTTAGTTTGTTAAATGTAGGGGTTCTAGCCCCTAGCCCCAGCCGGCCGCGGACGGGGGCAGAAGGGTTTGCCTTTGGCGCGCCCACTGCGCGGTCGCTGGCACACTGGGCTGAAGTAGTGGCGATCGCAGGAGCCTGGCTCCGCCCTCCCGCAAATTGGAAGTGCCTCGTTATTGGCCTGCCTGCCTCCTGTTCCGCTCTCCCCTCAATCGGCACACAGCCGCAGTGGAACGGGGCGAGGTGGACAAGGCAGTGAAGAACGTGCAGTGAAGGGTAAGTGGGGTTAAAAATACCTAAATCGTTTTTAAAACCCAGTTTCTATCAGGCAGTAGATAGCAATAATATTTTCACAGCCTTACCGGAGTAGCGCTGCCATTCAATGTTATTCAGGACTAAAGTAGAGTTGATCGCGGGAGCCTGGCTCCGCCCTCCCTCAAATTGGAAGTGCCTCGTGATTGGCCCTTGCCTCCTGTTCCGCCCTCCACTCAATCGGCACACAGTCGCGGTGGAACGGGGCGAGGAGGACAAGGCAGTGAAGAACGTGCAGTGAAGGGTAAGTGGGGTTAAAAATACCTAAATCGTTTTTAAAACCCAGTTTCTATCAAGCAGTAGATGGCCATAATATTTTCACAGTCTTACCGGAGTAGCGCTCTGAGCCCAACACTAGATGCCGGACTTATGCAAAGCATATGTATCACGTCTCGACTACATCATCCTGACCTCCAGTAAGTTTCAGACGACTACCTTTTCCCTCGGACATAGAAATAACTTTCTGCTGACCTTACCGCTGCCAAAGCTTGTTGGTCACCAGTCCGGCAACCAACACCTTTACTCGACACTGCACCTCGAGGGGAACCTTGTAAAATCGTCATCCGACGTCAGCAGTGGCTATGTTGCTAACTTTTTGCACCTGGTTCCCCACCAGCACAGTGTAAGTGGCAAAACAAGCTCCCTGCGGCTCCCATTTCAGGCCCAGGGATAGGTAGGACAACTATGCACCCAAACTTCTCGAGCAAGGTAAAATCGAACGGACCCTTGACTTGGTCGTGGGGCCCACATCACCTTTACTCTCCTTGAGTTCCATGCAACTCGACCTGCAAGTGACCGATTGTCATTAGTGCTTTCTACAGTTGACTGCAATGATAACGTATTGAAATACTGTCTAGAACCGATTTAATTTTGCTTCTGAAATCTATAACTCCGGTTATACTTACCCAATTGACTTTGTTTTGGTGTCTTAATTTATACAAAAATCTGCTTTATTTTTATAAATTGATGTTGGTTTTCTTTTGAGTTTGCCAATTACTTATCGCCCATGTTGGTACTCTGAAATCCTTAACACATGTTCCTCTAGTAAAGCCAGACTGCTCTTTGCCACTAGGACTGAGCTATTATTGTGATTTCAAGGACCATCTTTGGGGTATTGTGAAAGTACTGCATGGTGAAGCCAAATCAGCATCACTACATAATACTCCACCTTCCTACACTTATCTGCCACTAAACCTTTTACCCGTCTTATTCAGACTTTAAAATTAATACCACTGAAAACTCTCTGGATTACTGTTCCAATAACAACTCCCTGGCCTGCCTCCCATCCTCTTTCACTTTGCAAGGCAAGAAATTACAGTTCAAATATCGCTTCAAGGTTAAACTCAAAAATAGGACTGTTAATTTCAAATCCTTCAACCTTTTCGCCAACTCTTCCCCTGATTCTCTAGACAAAAAACGTAATCAAGGAATCTTCCCCCAAGTGCCTCAAAATTAGACATAAGTCCCCTCATATATATATATTGTAAAAAAACACAGCGGATACTGAAAATGTCAACAACTGACCAATATCAGGTCAATCGTTCTTAGTTTAAATTCTTGAGAGATCTGTCAATAACAAAAACTTTCTAGATATCTTCCTGTTGGGTTTCAGAACAGGCTGCAGTATAGTGACCATCATTCTTAAAATCACTGATGACACATTAAGCCTATTGAATAAAATGAATCCTGCCTATCATTTGGCGAGATCCTTATGCACCATTTGAAAGAGTCAACCATGTAATGATTCAGAAACCCTAAAAAGCTTCATGGGGTCTGGGAAAGATTTACTGAATTGGTTCACATATCTCCCTAAACAAAGTCCAGCTAGTAAAAATTAGGAGCCTTCCATTTCAACAAAGCTCCTTTCCTCATTATTATTCCGGTTTATTTTTAATTTGTGTTTTGAACCCATGAGAACTTAAATAAGAAATTCTACCAGATCATCAATATGGTGATGACACTCAGCTTCACATTAAGATCTCCCCCATGAAGATGTTTGCTGTGCTACTATATTATAGCATGTATCCCCAAAACGACAGAAGAATGCACAGCATGTGATTTACAACTCATGAGGCACACCAACAAATTTCAGTATTTTCGTGAAAGATTTCTTCCCTCCTAATATAATAAATATTGCCATTCAGATTTGTGCTGCTTACTCATACCTTTATTCAATTGTATGCCTGTGTCCTTGCTGTTTGTAACACGCTATATGCTCATTCCGGCCTTGTACGCACTATATGAAATCACCCCTCTGAGTTTGCTTTAGGAAGTTTGTATTATAGTTTAGTACATTGCCTTAGTGAAGGACCATGACATCTGCTTAGTAAAGTTTCAAGTGAAGACAGGCAGACATGCACATTACAGAGGCACTATTAGATGTGGCTAAACCTTACTTTGCAAACAGAACCTTGTTATTTTTGCTAATACCTTTGAAGCTGTTAGACACACGCATGAAATGCATATTCGATCTTTGCAGGTTTAATGTGCATGTATTGAATGACATGAAGTTATAGGGGTTGGAGGTAATTGTTGTGAAAACTTGTATTGTGGACACAAGGATTGGGGGGTTGGGGAGAGGCATACTAGTGACACTCACAGGGTGGACTTGCACGTCCACGCTCTGCTCCCAAAGGAACAGAAAATACAATTTTCACACAGCCAGCATGGCTATATTTAGTTAAAGAGTCTACAGCATTTTGATATTATTTACATTTTGGTCTTTATGATGAGCAGGGTTTCATGTAGTTTTCCAGTATAAAACACATCCTAACCCAGTACACCAGTATGTACAATGAATAGGGCCAAGCCCTGTCCCAAATACAAGTTAATTTGGCACACTTTGCTTCAAACTGCACCTAACACTGCCCCTGTCTAACAAAATATGTTCTGCTTAACGTTTCTCATTAGCATATAGGTTAAGATTCGTGACTAGAGGGGAACCTACAGGTCCCAAAAGTTGAATTTTCCCCTGAAATTCCCTTAGCAAGCTCTTTATAAGTGAGAATGCCAAGCCTGCTGCCCATGGAGCAATAACACGGACAACTGGTGCAGGTTCAGTACTGGCTATAGGGTGTGACCATTAGTTGCCTGGCATGGTCACATGACAGGCTGTGCATTCACAACAATGTGGACATAGCGGAAATATGCACCTAATGAACTTTGGGCTACAAGTATTATGCAAAGACCCTGCCCTTTGAGAAGGCCTTATATCTAGGCTGGCCCACTGGCCATGGCGGAAGTCAGCACTGGACTCAGCACCGTTTCACACTCAGCACAGGTTGTATCTGAGTCCAGTTGCTGCTCTTTATGACTCCTGGGTTCAGCCAAGTTTCATCCTAGTGTACTCTGGGGTGAAAGTGTCCTGAGCACAGTCAGCAGTATCAATGGGGATGATATTAAGGGTGAATTCATTTACTGGAGATAAAGAGGACTTACCTACAAAGAAGCATGCTTGGATGGTTATTAAATCACATCAGACTATGGGAATTCAGCCTTATTTGACAACTTTATTTTCCTCCAATATGAGAGATAAGTATTTAAAAATATGACTTGGCAGGTATCCTTCTAAATACGGCACACCAAAATGGATTGAGCAAGTCAACCAGTGAGTAAATTGTGTAGGATTTTGGAAGAAACTGTATTGCACATTGTTTGTATCTGTCCAAATCCGTCGTACACTTTTGAAACCATTCTTTCCTAATGTTGGGGTGAGATACGTTCAAAAGGCTCTTATTTTAAGTTTATCTGGTGTTCCTGTTTCTCTAATTTGTCAGTTCATAAAGTTTTTGACCATCATGGAAAGAAAGTTTTCATCAGCAGCTTGAATGCAGTTATTGCTCGTTGATAACATTAATTGATTGTTTTATATCGTGGCTTAAAATTTGTGTATTGTAAAATGCCATTTTGAGTTGATATTGAACAAAGACTAATTAGACTATTTGTTCTTCACCATGCAGCATTCTGAAATATTGTAGATTAAAAAAAAAGTATCCTATGGTGTTCACATTGTCCAGATAAGTATGTGGCACTTTAATGATTGTAAGGTCTGCTGTTGGTGGCAATACTTTTAAGGTGAAACAATGTAATATAATAGTGGTCTTTACATCGACTGATAATGCATACGGCACTTAAGTCGCAAGGTATTTTGCCGGTGGCAATCATTTTAATGTATCTGAATGCCTTTGAATAGGGATTTCATTAATAGCTGTGTTCCCTATTTTAGGCATTTGGGATTATTTATGGACTCTGTTTTTGATTATTTTTTATGATTATTGAACTCATGTTTAAAGGAGTTATTTTATATCCTCAAGTTCGTAATTTGCGTCATATGTAATGCAAAATATGATTTTTGTGATTTTTATTAATCAGACAAAAAGTATTATTGATTCATGATGATGATATTAAGGGTGAAGCGATACTTAGTGTACCTATTGAGGTCCCTGTTAATGTCTTTTGTGGTATCCTCCGAGACACTATACGTAATGTCATAAGCAGAGTATTCCAGCTGCATTATGTTTGCATAGCTCACCAAAGTTGGCAGATGTAAATGGTCTTCAGGTTTTAGGTATGTATTGCGACTTATATAGCGCACGTATCACCCGAAGGTATCAAGGCGCTTGCTTAGGGAACCCGTCCTGGTATTCCCCTGTGAGATACCCCGGCAGGGTATCCACAAGGTGAAAGCCAGGCATCCCGCCGCGAGGGGCCGTAGTGGAGATTAAGCAAGCTATTGCCCAGAGTCGCAGAGTGTGTCCCCGTGAGTCGAGTGGGCACCGGAGCGAGAATTGTCGAGTCCATGGAATTTTTGAGCCCGAGACCCGCCGAGGCGGGGAATCGAACCCTGGTCCACAGCCGATCTCAGCTTCCGGGTCTGCCGCCTCTAACCACTGAGCCACGCTTCATAACAATAACGTCCGTTCAACTCAACATTTTTTAGTGGTAAAATATGCATATGCACACTTATAAAAACGCTAACACACAGCATCTCCTTATCGATACAAGATCATGACTGTTCTCTGTGACACAACATAGAGGATAGCAGATATTGTCACAGAACCCACTCACACTCTGGAACAAAAAATTACATGCCTCTGCAGTGCTGAGCAAATGCTCACCTCCCAAGTATCAGACAGGAGCTCTGTATAATGTTCCCAGTTTCTAGCCTATAGGTGGTGGGGAAGCTGGGGGAGCCAGGGGCACGGGGGTAAGAGAAGAGAGGTGAGGAGAACAAGAGCAGGAGAGGCACCTAGTGTGTGTCACAGAGGGACCACTGCTTGTTAATAGTTGTCAGGCACTAGATCTTTTACAGTCCAAGCCTGCACAAATCCCTATTATACATAAGGAAAAAGTCTTCCGAATGGAGTGGGCTTACTAATGTGAAAAGAAAGACAACATTATGGAATGAGATTAGAGAAAATATACACACTTGCACGGTCCTTCTTTCTGCATCTCCTCCTCTTCTAGTAGCTGTTGCTTCCGTGACTGGAGATCTTCATCTGAAACATCACATACCAAATGTATAAAGGTAACTGCAATCTCCAAATCAGTTTACATTTTTGAAAAGGGAGAGAAATACATTTGGAAAATATTTGCGTTCAATTAACTTCTATCGCAACATGAATGTGAGAGTCAGTACTTTTTGATTGATTAACACAGAACAAGTAAACCTGATAGTGAGTCTGTACACAGCTAATTGCCTCATTCACCAAACCTTCAACCAGCAGACATGATTTAACTCTCTACCAAGTTGTGCCTGCATATGTCACAATATCTTACCATTTCACTGAGCAATGGCACCTCTGGGATCTTATTTAACTGTTCACTTGTTTACACTCTTAAACCCTGAATTTGCAATGCTCTACTCCATCTTTTTTGAAGTGGCACCTCAGGAGATCAGTCGTCAATGTAAAATTAATTTGACAAGGAAGCTTCTGGCCAAAAGGCTACATTGCTACAGACGCACAAGTTCCTTACCTTCGGTAACAATATATCTGTAAGAAACAGTAGTTGGTATTAGATTGCTAACCTTAGAATATCCCCAGGCGTCAGACTGGATCCGGAAACTTTTGCGTAGCAGTACCCTTGCGCGTCGGTAGGCGTCGTCTGCGGCTCCGCGTCCGTCGTCGGCGTCTTGATGACTTGCCGGAGTACTTAGACACCGCCCTCACGTCAGTTCTTACACACAGCTTTTCCCACCAGAAACGCAGAGCCATGATAAAAACCAACACTGGTGCCATGAAACTAGGGCCCTTAACCCTAGATATCGGCTGGCAGAATGGGGAGGATGGGTGGGGCGGTAAGGAATCTAATACTAACTACTGCTTCTTACAGATATATCGTTACCGAAGGTAAGTAACTTGTGCATCTGAAAGAAACAGGTTAGTATTAGATTCCTTACCTTAGAATAGATACCCCAGCAATACCAACCCCGGTGGTGGGTCTGTGAACCAATGATCACACCAGAAAATCCTGTAAAACGGAACGGCCGAAAAAGCCATCTCTCCGGCCTCGGCTGTCCAGGCAGTAGTGTCTTGCAAACGTGTGCAGCGTGGCCCACGTAGCCGCCTGACAGATGTCCTGCAAGGAGACTCCACGGCCCAGGGCAGTAGTAGCCGCCGTGGCCCGTGTGGAATGGGCACGAAGCCCCACAGGAGGCTCCTTTCGAGCCAAAGAGTAACAAGCCTTGATGCACAAGACGACCCATCGAGAAATGGTTCGTTTGTGCACCGCCCGTCCCTTCTTAGTGTCCACGTACCCAACAAAGAGTTGGTCATCCACCCGGAACTGGCGTGTGCAATCCAAATAGAATGAGAGCGCACGTTTTGGGTCCAGACGGTGGAGCCTCTCTTCCTCATTCGAGGGATGTGGAGGCGGAAAGTAGGTGGGCAAAGTGATGGACTGCCCAATGTGGAAGGCTGTGACTACCTTGGGCAGGAAAGAGGGTCTTGTCCGTAACACAACTTTGTCCGGATGGACTGAAAGGAAAGGAGGCTGAGAAGAAAGGGCCTGGAGCTCACTCACTCTGCTGGCAGAGGTGATGGCAACCAGGAAAGCGGTCTTCAGAGTAAGGAGGCGAAGAGGACAGTTATGAAGTGGCTCAAAGGGAGCGCACATCAGAAAAGTTAGAACAAGGTTCAAGTCCCACTGAGGCATCACGAAAGGAACTGGAGGAAAGATATGAGTGATGCCCTTCAAAAACCTATTTACAACCGGGGACTTGAACAAAGAGGGCTGATCAGGTAGCCTTAAGAAGGCCAAAATGGCCGAGAGGTAGCCCTTCAGAGTGCCCAGAGCAGAGCCCTGCTGGGCAAGAGAAAGAAGAAAGAGGAGAACCTCTGAAAGAGGGGCAGAAAGGGGAGCCACAGCCTTTGCTGTGCACCATGCCACAAATTTGTTCCACCTGCAGGCGTATACCGATTTTGCGGAGGGACGCCTGGCTGCCAGAATGACATTACAGACTTCAGGAGGCAAGTCAAATGGCCTCAACTGCCGCCGCTCAATCTCCACGGATGTAAGTGGAGACTGGACAGGTTCGGGTGGAGGACCGTCCCTTGCTGCTGCGACAGAAGGTCCTCCTGAAGGGGCAGACGAATCGGGGGATCGACAGACATGCTGAGTAGCTCGGGAAACCAGAAACTCCATGCCCAGTCCGGAGCCACAAGGATGAATTGGGCCCGGTCGCGCCTTCTTCAGCACTCTGGGCAGAAGTGGTATATGCAGAAAGGCGTACAACAGACCGCAACTCCACTCGCGCCGAAAAGCGTCTCAGAGCGAGTGCCGCCTTGGAAATTCCAACGCGCAGAACTGATGACATTGTGCGTTCTCTTCTGTGGCGAATAGATCTAACCAAGGCTCTCCCCACTGCTGAAAGAGACCTTGAGCCACGTCCGAGTTCAGACGCCATTCGTGATCTATCATGCACCGACGGCTGAGTTCGTCCGCCCTCGGGATGAAGCCTGAAAGATCGGAATCAGAGCCTGAATATCCCGAACCCACTGTTCGGGAGGATAAACCCGAAACTGCGCTGAGTCTAGAACCGCTCCGATGAAGAGGAACTTCTGAGAGGGACACAGGTGCGACTTCGGCACATTGATGGAGAACCCCAGTAGGTGCAGGAGGTTGGCCGTAGTCTGGAGGTGGCTGACGACTGTCTGGGGCGAGCCCGCCTTGAACAACCAGTCGTCAAGGTAGGGGAAGACTGAAACCCCTAACCTGCGCAGATGAGCTGCGACCACCGCCATCACTTTCGTGAACACCCGTGGGGCGCTGGTAAGGCCGAAGGGGAGCACGGTAAACTGAAAGTGCTCGTGGCCTACCGTGAACCGAAGGTAGCGCCGGTGGCCCGGCAGGACGGGGATATGGAAATAAGCGTCCTGCAAGTCCAACGCTACCATCCAGTCTCCCGGGTCCAGGGCAGCTAATACCTGAGCCAGTGTCTTGAACCTCTCCTTCCGGAGGAAGCCGTTGACGTTCCGCAGGTCCAAGATAGGGCATAGGCCCCCTTTGCCCTTCTTGGGAACCAGAAAGTAGTGGGAACAACAACCACACACTACTTCTGGCCCAGGAACGCGCTCGATGGCCCCAGGGGGACCTGTAGCGGGCCTGGACCTGGTGCCCAGAAGAACGTCAGACAAGGCCTCATTACAAACGGCAACAGAGGCTTCGAAGAGCTTGCTTGCGGTTTAAGGACCTCATTGAGGAGGGTTAGTCCTCACGGCCGCGACGGGGAGTTCAAGGGATAAGGCCTAGGCCGCCCGCGTCAACACCACACTATAGGCAGCCCCCTCCTCCGTAGCCACGGTAGGAGGGGAGACAAAACCAGTGTCTGGCGAATTGTCCAAACCACTGACATCCCCTAGCTCACCTGCCCAGTCCTGATAATACTGGCACTCACGTGCCAGAGGGTCCTCAGACCCCTCCCAATCCGCCTCGCCACCCATCTCCTGGTACTCCGGGTCAAATGATGGGGCCGGGCTCATAGAAGAAAAAATCTCCCATCGGTGTCGAATGCGGCGTCGAGCGACGCCGCTCCGGCGTCGGAACCGGGTCGAGGGGGGGGACCGGGGAGGACATCATCAGTGGACGGCGATGACCCGGAACCGGATCCAGCGGGGCCCTGCGGCGCCGGGACCGAAGTCAGCACCGGGGCCGAAGCACACGGCCCGCTTGGGCTCCTCCGACGAAGCGTTCTGCCCAGGGACCGGCGGGTATGGAGCAGGCCGCGATGCCTGCGGCTCCGGCGGAGCCGCATGGGCGGTGTCGCCCGAACCCCCGGCCGCGTCGCACGAGCGTCGGGGGATTCGGAAGATCAATGTTGCTTCTTCGACTTCTTGTGCCTCTTACCGGAGGACTGGAGCTCGAGGAGTGGCGACGATCCTCCGAGCCGTGATAAACCGGCCCCACGACCGGTCCCTCGACCTCCTTCTGGACCGGGACCTCGAACGGCGCTGGCCGAATCAGGTAGCCTTAAGAAAGCCAAAATGGCCGAGAGGTAGCCCTTCAGAGTGCCCAGAGCAGAGCCCTGCTGGGCAAGAGAAAGAAGAAAGAGGAGAACCTCTGAAAGAGGGGCAGAAAGGGGATCCACAGGCTTTGCTGTGCACCATGCCACAAATTTGTTCCACCTGCAGGCGTATACCGATTTTGTGGAGGGACACCTGGCTGCCAGAATGACATTACAGACTTCAGGAGGCAAGTCAAATGGCCTCAACTGCCGCCGCTCAATCTCCATGCATGTAAGTGGAGACTGGACAGGTTCGGGTGGAGGACCGTCCCTTGCTGCTGCGACAGAAGGTCCGCCTGAAGGGGCAGACGAATCGGGGGATCGACAGACATGCTGAGTAGCTCGGGAAACCAGAAACTCCGTGCCCAGCCCGGAGCCACAAGGATGACTTGGGCCCGGTCGCGCCTGATCTTCTTCAGCACTCTGGGCAGAAGTGGTATATGCAGAAAGGTGTACAACAGACCGCAACTCCACTCGCGCCGAAAAGCGTCTCAGAGCGAGTGCCGCCTTGGAAATTCCAACGCGCAGAACTGATGACATTGTGCGTTCTCTTCTGTGGCGAATAGATCTAACCAAGGCTCTCCCCACTGCTGAAAGAGACCTTGCGCCACGTCCGAGTTCAGACGCCATTCGTGATCTATCATGCACCGACGCCCGAGTTCGTCCGCCCTCGGGATAAAGGCTGAAAGATCGGAATCAGAGCCTGAATATCCCGAACCCACTGTTCGGGAGGATAAACCCAAACCTGGGGATATTCTAAGGTAAGAAATCTAATACTAACCTGTTTCTTTCAGGTATCCTTATTAGCGAAAGATTTTTTGTTGCACCTTGGTTCATTTCAAGGGTCACATTTAACCAGAGTTCCTTAGGGCAAGAAAGGATGTCCTCATGTAACATTTTCTGTTTGAACCTTAGTCTAAGATTTAAACTTCTGCCAAAACCAACCACTTTTTCCTATTTCATTAACACAAGTATAATAAATTATTTTATTTAATGTACACGTTACAAAAAGCTTAAATCTAATAAATGAATTGGTTAGGCTTAGATCGAAGTCTATGCAAGTAACACCAGCTTTGTCACATAAAATACAAGCATCAGTGAGGAAATGTATTCTTAACTCAGAATCAATTAATGGAAAGTATATTGATTTCGTTCTTGGCTACTGAACCTCGGCTAGTGGTGGCATCTTCTAGTCGATCTTGAGAATTAAAAGTGGTCATTGTGTATATAAAAGAACAGCCGATATTCATTTTGAATGCAACAGAAACATTCCAATATTATATATTTGAATTAAACGCAGCTCCATCTCCTATAAGGGAAACAAGCTGCATTTAAAAAACGTTAACTTTATTGAAAATCAATCGGAGACATGATGGCCTGCTAACCCTTGTGGCCAATATTTACTGGTTGCAAAAATATTAGTGCAACCAATATTGTGCTACCAATAAATAGTACATCTGGACATAAATTCACTAGACTCACGGTAAGTTTACAATGAGCTATTAATATCTTGTTTTACGCTTGACACACAAAAGTAGAACAGATTGCCATTTCTGCTTAAGATTGACACACTATGTACTTCATATACCTTTTCCTCTGAGACACCGGACGCTCATAAGTGCATTTGCTCAGTAAAGATGGACAGAAGGCATAACATTTCTACTGACTTAACTAGAGTTAGCACAATAATATTACTGTTGCCATGAACTGAGGCTTTAACGCACTACCACATATCTAGAGCATTGAACATTAAAGGGTTCACGTGTAAATATATCAAAAAAAGAAAATAATACATGGTATCCAAGTGAACAGTACATACCACACGAGGGCCCTTCTGCATCGTCCAAGAGGTTTGCTGTTGATGCACCTGTTCCAAGTCTAAACACTGCTATTAAGGTAGAATTTCTTTGCATTGGAAAGTGTGAAGTGTCTGCCATGGTGTCTTGCAATTTAGATATTATAGAAATAAGGAAATCCAGCCACTCGCCTTTCATAAAGAACTGCATTGTATTTGGGAGAAGAGAAATTAAGCAGAACATTTATGCTACATTTACATTTATCCAGACAGGGTGCACCATAGCACATAAGGAGTAGTTTCTGTCCTGTAACTCCAGTTCTGTAGTAGGGGTATCTCTGTGTATAGTCATAATCTAGTGAATAGAATGGCAAGCCCATCCCCACACCAAAGCGGCGGTGGAGAACAGAGAAATAATACCACTATTGTGCGAACAGATTTCGCAGCGAAGCCTGCTCAACCTGAGCGTCTGCCCTGGCATCAGTGTCCAGGCAGTAATGCTTAGCAAATGTATGAACCGACTTCCAAGTGGCCGCCTTGCAGATTTCTGCAATTGGAACATTACGGAGCAAAGCAGTCGTGGCAGCTTTGCCCCTGGTGGAATAAGCCTTAGGCTTACCCCCTAAGGTCTTATTAGCTTTTTGGTAACACAATTGTATACAGGACACAATCCACCTAGAGATGGACTGTTTAGAGGTAGCAAGACCCGTCCTGACTGATCCATAATTGACAAACAATTGGTCAGACCTACGAATATCCTTGGTCTTATCCAGATAAAATTTCAACACCTTCCTAACATCCAGGGAATGCAGGGACCTTTCCGCTGGAGAGGAAGGATTCTGAAAAAACGTAGGCAAAGTTATGGTCTGGTTAACATGAAAGTCAGATATAACTTTAGAAAGAAACTTAGGGTGAGTATGTATAACAACCTTAGCAGCATGAAATACAGTATAAGGTTCTTGGCAACACAACACCTGAATTTCACTCACCCTGCGGGCCGATGTAATGGCCACGAGGAACGCCGCCTTCCAGGACAGGTGCTGCAACGAAGCCTTATGAATAGGTTCAAAAGGCTCCTTCATCAATCTGGACAGCACCACATTCAATTCCCATGAAGGCGAAGGAAGCTGGACAGGAGGGAACACTTTCTTCAAGCCTTGCAAAAAATGTTTGATCACAGGGATCTGAAAGAAGGAAGTCTGTGAAGGGCATTTCCTGTAGGCAGTCAATGCAGCCAGATGAACCTTAATGGAATGGACATTAAGGCCAGACTGCGCTAGATGTAGAAGATATGGAAGGATGACATCTTCCTTACATGTCGTCGGGTCATAGTTCTTGGACTTGCACCAGATGCAAAACCTTTTCCATAAGAAGTCCTAGTGGAAGGTCGCTTAGCCTCCTTCAGCATGTCCATGCAATCTTCAGGTAGATTCAGATGGCCATATTGCACTATCTCAGGAGCCATGCCGCCAAACTCAAAGACGAGAGGTTGGGGTGTAACATCTGCCCCCCGAACTTCGTGAGAAGGTCCGCCCTGCACGGCAACCGTATGTGAGGAAGGAGAGACCGGTGAAGTAGGTCCGTGAACCACCACTGTCTGGGCCATTCCGGGGCAATCAGGATCATCCGTGCCCTGGACTGGGACAGTTTGATGAGCACTGCCGGAATCAGGGGAATGGGTGGAAAAGCGTACAGACAGCTGTTCGACCAGTTGATCCATAGCGCATTCCCCAACGTCCCTGGTTGGTAGTACCTGGAGGCGAAGTCTCGGCATTTGCTGTTTTCGGGGGCGGCGATGAACAGATCTACGTCTGGAGTTCCCCACCTTGCGAAGACTTCTCCTAGTACTTCGTCGTTTATGACCCATTCGTGGTTTTCCTGAATCAGTCTGCTCAGTGCGTCTGCCTGAACATTCTGCACACCTGGTAGATGGGTGGCCGTTATCGTCAGTCCTCTGGCCAGAAGCCAGTGCCAGATCGCCTGCGCCTCCTGCGACAGAGTGCGCGTTCTCGACCCCCCCTGCTTGTTGAGGTAATACATCGTGGTCGTATTGTCCGTCTGAACAAGCAAAGAGGACGGAAGAAAGGCCTTCAGTGCCAAGTGAACAGCTCCGAGTTCCAGGAAATTGATGTGGTACGTGGACTCCATCTGGGACCACGACCCTTGAATCTGTAAGTCTCCGGAGTGCGCCCCTCAGCCGTGGAGAGACGCATCCGTCACAATAGTCTGCGTGGGAAGACTTGGACATGTTGATGTGCAACCCCAGCTTGTTCAAGAGAACGCACGTCTTCCGGAAGTGCGCTTGAGCTTCCGAGAAGGAGGAGGCCTTGATCAACCAATCGTCCAGGTACGGGTAGACAAACACCTTGTTCTTCCTTAGGTGTGCGGCTACCACTGCCATGCTCTTTGAGAATGTCCTGGGCGCAGACTTCAGTCCGAATGGCAGTACTGTGTACTGATAATGATTGGCGCCGCCTTGGAATCGCAGGAACTTCCTGTGTTTGTGTGCAATGGGCATATGGAAGTATGCATCCTGTAGGTCTATGGCACACAGCCAGTCTCACTGTTGCAGCTGAGGATAAATCTGATGCAACGACAGCATGCAAAACTTCTCTCTGCGAATCCACTTGTTTGCTTGTCGCAAATCCAGAATGGGCCTGAACTCGTTCTTGTCCTTTTTGCGGACCAGGAAGAACCGGGAGTACAGACCTCTTCCTCTTTGAGACAGAGGTACGTCTTCTATCGCCCTTTTCCTTAACAGCTGAAACTGCGTGCTGACCGGAGGAATTGATGGAGGCGGGCTGGTGAACCGAAGACTGTATCCATTGCAAACAATATTCAGCACCCACTTGTCCCGAGTAATTTTTCTCCACTCTGCCAGAAAAAATTGAACGCTTCCCCCCACCGGAGCGGGTAACGGATGTAGGGGAAGTAACAGCTCAGGGTTGAGACCCGCCACGCCCTTGTTCGCTGTAGAGGACTGCTGACCTCCTCTACCCTTCTGGCGTTTCTGGAAGGGCCTCCGGAACTGCTGCTGTTGTTGCTGCTGCTGTCCTGAAGCCTGTCCTCGCCCTCGGCCCTGTGCTCCGAACCGTCTCTGGAACGGGCGGTAGGCTTTCTTTTCTTTGGGCTTCTCCAAACCCACAGCCGTCAGAGTCTCCGCCTCCATGCGGGCCATCTCATCATCCGCATGTTTTCCGAACAGGGTCTCCCCCGAGAAGGACAGATTAGCCACTCGCTGCTGGGCCTCCGGCTTGAGTGATGTGAGCCTTTGCAGTTACCGCTCTAAGTGTACTGGGGATGCTCAGACGTGAGTCCCAGGCACTCCACACCACTGGAATCAAGCTAGCCGGGCTGATGAGAGGTGTTACCTCGAAACCGGGCCGGTCCTCGGATGCTTGTTTCCGTTCTGGGAAGGACATGGCTTTTGTAGTTCGGACTGGACTGTTCCCATGGGGCACAGGGTCAGCGCTGATTTGCATATCGCCATTGTCTAACCCAGGGTGGTGTGGAGTGGAAAAACGATGGATTTGGGCCCAGATCTTTGGACTGGGGTGAATGTGTGACATTGATCCACATTCTGTCCATCATTGTTGTGTTTGCAGTTACCGCTCTAAGTGTACTGGGGATGCTCAGACGTGAGTCCCAGGCACTCCACACCACTGGAATCAAGCTAGCCGGGCTGATGAGAGGTGTTACCTCGAAACCGGGCCGGTCCTCGGATGCTTGTTTCCGTTCTGGGAAGGACATGGCTTTTGTAGTTCGGACTGGACTGTTCCCATGGGGCACAGGGTCAGCGCTGATTTGCATATCGCCATTGTCTAACCCAGGGTGGTGTGGAGTGGAAAAACGATGGATTTGGGCCCAGATCTTTGGACTGGGGTGAATGTGTGACATTGATCCACATTCTGTCCATCATTGTTGTGTTTGCAGTGAGCCTGAGCCAAGCATGGCGTCGCTGGTTGATCCCATGACAGTAACCATGGGCCGCCAACAGAGAACCATCCGCCGCCGCGTTGAAAACCTGGTTCAAAACCAGCATCCCTTCCTTCAGGATTTCTAGGAAATCCTCCCTCTTATCTCGCGGCAGGAGTTCCGTGAACTGCTGGAAAGATTCCCACAGGGAACGATCATACCGCCCCAGCAGAGCCGTATCGCTAGCAGTCTTCATGGCCGTAGCCGCCGTCCCACAGGCCTTCCTGCCATTAGAGTCGATCCATCGGCTCTCCTTATCCAGAGGCACAGTAGAAGACGGAGAGGTAGAATGTTGTTTTCTGGCTGCCGTCACTATAACGGAGTCCGGAACAGGGTCAATCCTTAGAAAAGCCGGGTCGGAATCCGGAGCCCTATAATTCTTAAGCAGACGGGATGGAGCAGCTCTCGTCACTGCAGGCGTGAGGAACAGCTCCTCCGCTGGCTCTACCAAGCCTGGCACGAGCGGTAGTAGAGGGCGAGACCAATGCTTCTTGTGAAGTGTCTCAAAGATCACGGACGTCGTAGGTGTGGGAGCAGTCACCGTGATTCCTAATTTCGCTGCATCCCTCAGGAGAACATCCTGGAACGTGCTGATGTCATCCATGGGAGACACCCTCGGCCCCGGTGAGTCTGACAAGGTCGGGGAGTAGGACCTGGTTCTGGAAGAGTCCGTGCGGGACCGTGATCTGCGCCTCCTGTGGCGCCGTCTTGACCTCGTAGAGGATCTTTGACGACTGCGCGACATCCCTCTCCGTCCGGAGCGGGATCGCGACTTCCGTGGCTTTGGTCGTCCTGCCGGTTCCACCGGGACAGGAGACTGTGGCTTGGATGGGCCCCTCGGCCGAGGGGTCCCCTTCGGAGGAGTCGGGCAGGCAAACCGACCTCGGAGGAAGCGGGGGAGGCTTGTCAACCGGCAGCTGAGGTTGAGGCTGAGGCTGGGGCTGAGGCCGAGGTGGTAGAGGTGGAAGAGGAGGCGGGGTAGGGACCCGCGGAGGAAGTCCTCTTGGCAAAGGAGGTGGAGGGGGAGGCGTCACTGTCCCCGGCTTAGGAGGGGTATACACAACGGAGTACACCGAGCCCGGTGACCTGCCCTCCTTATCAGGCTGAGATGTGGGAGAGTCTCTCCTAGGCACTTGACGCCTGACAGACTGACTCCTGGCGGCCAAACTCCTTCTGCGCAGTCGCTATCCTGCGTCGAAGAACGGCGACCCGACGGCGAGCGTTGGCCCCTCGACGTCGAACTGCGCTTCCTCGACGGCGAACGCCTGTCCCTCGATGGCGAACGCCTCCGCCTCGACGGCGACCTCCATCGCCTCGATCTCCGTCGCCTCGACGGCCTGTGCCTCGACGGCGATCTCCTATGTCGCGACGGTGACCTCCTGTGCCTCGATGGCGATCGCCCCTTCGACGCCGAGGATACCCTCAACGACGACCTTCTCCTTTTCGCCGACGGCGAACGGCGGTGTCGCCACGACGGCGAGCGCAGACGCCGGGCCACCTTTCGATGTCGAGTCCTCGACGAAGAGGACGACGAAATAGTCACCGGTGATCTCGACGGCGGTCTGTTCAGATCCCTCGACGTCGAACGTCGACGCCGCTTCGACCCAGAGCCCTGGGGAGACGGGGAACAGACTGTAATCATCCCTCTCTACGCCGTAGTCAGTGCAAGCGACGCCGACGGAGAATGGGGACGCTTGCTGGACTTCCTGCCTCTGGGGAGCCCCCCAGAGGCCTCAGCACTGGCAGATGGAACCTGCCCAGACCCACCTCGTGCTTGCAGTCTTCTCTCCTCCATGCCTTGGAGCCTGATCTTCTTTCTGTCTCTCAGGGTCCTGGTGGTAAATCCCTGGCAAATCTCACACTCCTCTGGGTTATGAGAGGAGGGAAGGCAGAGGATACACACTTCATGTGGGTCAGTCTTGGCCTTCTTCCTGGAACACTCCGGGCATTTGTCAAATAATGCTGGCATATTCGACAAAAAGACTGCCCCAAAAGCACACCAAAGAAGAAATAACCAAAGTACTTTGAACAAAGCACCAAAAACACTTTAAAAAGTGAGAAAATCACAAAAACAAATCCCAAAAGGGAGAGCTCAATGCTCCAGGGTCCTGCTAGCAGGAGCCGGAAAAAAGAACTGAAACTAAAAGGGACATGCAGTGCATTCTGGGATACTGTGAAGTTCTGGATGGTTCTCTTAATGGCACAGTATCCTGTTTTGAGCCACATAATGGCAGCCTATGGAGCTTGTCTGTCCAGGTCTTTCTCTCTATCATTCCAGAGGGTTTTTGCTGTTAAAGCAAGGGAAATCTGGACAGGCTTTGCTGTTTGAGGATTTTTGGTGGAATTTCTAGTTGAAGTACTGGACAGTGTAGCCTATGGATATAGGCTGCATTATCTGTCTTTAAATTCTCTCTTAAGTGTCTGTGCAGTTCTGCATTTTTCGACACCTTAAGAGATTATTTTTGATTGCTCCGGGGTCCACACACATGGGCGGGACTATTCACTAGATTATGACTATAACAGATTCCCATACTACAGAAGCGCTGCATTTACATTTATCCAGACTGAGGGGTCGATTATGATTGCGGTGAATCTGCATCCTCCGGGCCGGTGGAAGCCACCGCCGGCCCGGAGGATGCAGATTCACCGCCGCGGTCAGAGAAAACACCCAACGCCAGATCAGGATGCCGGTGGGAACAGCGGCGGACGGCAGGTCCGTCCGCCGCTGATCCGCGGGCTGTTGATCGCCATTTGGTGGCGGTGTCTGCAAGACACAGTCAGCCAAATTAGGATGTGTGTGTAAACATGCTTTTCCGCGGTGGCTTTTCCGCCGTGGACAAGCATGTGGATCTTTGCTTCTGAGGGCCCCTTGCGGGCCCCCAGGGTGAAGGGGGTTGGGGGTGCACATGGGGGGTACCTACGGTACCCCCCTGCATTTGCATGCACAAAGCGGCAGGCACCACGCGGTGCCTGCCACTTTGTGCATGTAAATGCAAAGCATGCATTTTTAACCTTGCGGCGGGTGCTGCTTGAAGCAGCCCTGCCGCAATGTTAAAGATACGGGATGTGACCGCCAGGGTGGCGGTCACATCCTAATTGGTATGGAGGGAACGCCTCTGCCCCTGCGGACGGTCCCTCCAACTCGGGGGTGGCAGACGGACGCAGGTCCGTCCGCCATCATAATCGACCGCATAGTACATAGTACATACTCTTGGCCTCGCACAGACAACAAATAGCAATATAGCCGCCAAGGACATCTTTCAATCAGCACTTGAAAATATATGAAAATCAGTTTACATGTAGTAGAGACCAAAGTCATAAAGCTAGTCGTAAATTAGTTACATTAATATGTGCAAATAGCTTTTTTTACAATTGTAAACTGACTTTTGCTATTCATGAAATTCGGCTTTACATCTGTAGAGAGTTACTCACACATACTTTTTCTGAGGGGCATGGATTAGCTGTTCCAGGATGGGAATGTTCTGATTGTTTGGGAACACCCACAAATCATCTCTTATTTTGTGAATATGGGATTTACTCATATCAAGGATAGAAGTAAATTAGTTTAAAGGGAAGCAAGGCAAAAGGGAACAAACTCAAAACTGGTGGGTCTTTGAGAAAGGGTTTTCCCACCAGAAAATATATTCACTATAAAAAAAAGAATAAAAAGTAATGCAGGTGCATTAATGCGTGATAGTTTTGCATACGGAAGAGCTGCCATATGAGCCCAATCAGGAATTCTAAAAACATTTCTAGCAGTTCTCCGGGGAAACTTTGACTGTTGCAGATTCCTAGGAGTAGTTCTGGCAACTACTGAACATTCCAGAAATGTATAAACTGTCACCTTTAAGTAGGAGTGCACATTTTGGAATTTATTTGTGAATCAAGTCCAAAGTGCTGGCATGCCTCGCTGCAAGTAGGTCCATCCCAACCAACCCGCTTTTTTGCTGCTTTTCTGATGTCATTAACTAAACCTGCTCCTATCCGGCGTTTTTATTGAAAGAGTAAGAAAAAAGGGTTGTAATTCACTAGGTATTTTTAAAAGCACATGTTTGACAACTAGACAATTTTTCTGAAACGTAGCTTTCTAACTGCACAAAAAAGGCATAATCTCACTTTTGCACACAAGGAAAATGATAGAAGTGGGCTATTTAACTCACTGACAAAAGAAATGGGATTGGGTGTGGTCAGGAGAATGGATTCGTTTTTCACATTCCGTGCATAAAGTCACACGGGTGGCCACTAATTCTGCTGAAAAGGATAATGTAAAAGACTTGGCAGTCAAGGGCACTAAAATCAATGGCTAAACCCAGCCTAAAAAAAATGTTAGCAGAGATCGTTTTCAATTCCGACAGTGTCTGCATGAAGAACAATCAAAAGTTGCATTTTACTTCTCTTCGGACTTCCTTTTAAAGTAAAGCAAACACAAGGAGACGATGGATGGAGCGCTGAAACTTTTCAAACACTCACCCCTAATCACAGATCTGGGTTGAATCCATCATCGTTCTTTAGCTCACTTCACCACCCCAGTTCAGACACAGTTATATGCAAATCAGTATTGACTCTGTGCCTCATGGGAACATTCCAGCTCGAACTGCCAAGCCATGTCTTCCCTGGACTGGAAACAAGCATCCTGGGACCAGTTTCGGGCTAACAGACCTCATCAGCTAGGCTAGCTTGAATCCAGTGGCAAAGTGAGCAAAGGACCCACGTCTGGGCATACCCTGATAACTTAGGGCAAACAAAGCAAACACAAGGAGAAGATGGACAGAGCACTGAAACTTTTCAGACACTCACCCCAGTCACAGATCTAGGTTGAATCCATCATTGTTCTTTAGCTCACTTCGCTACTCCAGTTCAGACGCAGCTATATGCAAATCAGTCTACACCCTGTGACTCATGGGAACTGTCCAGCTTGAACTGCCAAGCCATGTCTTCCCTGGACCGGAAACAAGCATCCTGGGACCAGTTGCGGGCAAACAGCCCTCATCAGCCACGCTAGCTTAAATCTAGTGGCAAAGTGAGCAAGAGACCCATGTCTTCCTTTTACAGTAGTCATGATGTAAACAAATCTCAACATTAGAGAATAAAAATAAAAATAGACTTGGGTAGTTCAATCATAGAAAATCAGAAATCTCCATTGTAGTCTTAAATCGTAGACCCCCAACTAGCCCCAAAACAGCGAATTAGTGGTAATAACCATTTTTGATGGTGGTAAAATGAAATTCTGCAGCAGAAGAACACGACAATGTATGCAGCATACCGACAGATCATTAAAAGAACGGACTGCGCACATAATACAATTTAACAGAGGTGTTCGAAATGTATGGAGTTCTATATTTAAAGTCTATTCTGACTTTTCAGGAGAAAATTTGGATTTTGGTGGTTTCTGGGTCTTTTTCCCCGGTTAAATCCCTGCAGATTTGACCTGCAGAAATGTTGTAAAAGGTGTAAACTGTATAACATTTAGTAATTACTGTATGCAATAATGAGCACACAACTTATGTTTGCGATGCCATCACAAACACGTCTTTGTGTATGGATCGCAATGTAACAAGCCACTTGTAATCATGCCCTAAGCTTTCCCTGCCTGTTGCTGGTGAGTGCATAAGCTGAACGTTTGCAGTTCCTTTTCATCATCAAAAAATATGTTTGTATTACAAAAGGTCCCTCTTCAGATGGAGGAACTTCCATCTGAAGAGGTCAGTGAGCCTCTGCTGCTTGCTGCCAAATTGTTCTGGTACCTGTACAGGTATGTGCAGGCCCTGCGGCAGTGAAGCTGACTTGAGTGCAGATTTTCGCCTCCCCAGGAACTGAAAACCTTTAATGTAAACTGATTGTGGCTTTGGTGGATCAGAGGGAAATTTTTACTTATTTCAGATATTCCCCTTTATCTAAAGGGAAGCAAGAAGGCAGAAATGTGTTTTGGAAAAAAAACAAGTCAGTTTGATTTAAATAACTTATTTCATATAATAAAAAGACCGTGTGATCAGCATCTTATAGGGATTCTCTGTGGAAACATTAAAGTGTTTGTCACTTAGAGTAGTACACATTTTTGGTAATTAAATGTACAAGGGCTCAACTTTAAGCACGTTTATTTAAAGGATACACCTGATGCTTCAACAAGTGCTTTCTTTTCGACTTCCTCATCTTGGTCTTCTCTGAAAATGCTCTTGCAAGTTCAAAAAGTTTCTTCCGGGTTGCTTCAAGGAAAAGAGACAGTTTATGTTTTTGGTTTAGCTTTTTAAAGGTTTATCACATCATGAATTTAAGTCCATTTGTGGCAATTGAACATGTCCTACATACAGTGGCCGCTGGTGACATTTGAAAGTGGTGAGTATAAAAGTTGGGGAACGAGTGTTACATCGTGAGGGAGCCCGAATGAGGGAAGGTGAGTTTGGGGTGGGGTAGGCGGTCTTTCCCATGAGAAACTTTTGAAAAAAAGGAGTGGCAAATTGCGCATTTTTAAAGCAACTTTGAGTAAGCAAGAAAAGCAACTGTGACCATGTAGTCTTGAAATGTTTAAACACATTAAAAACTGCCCCATAAGGTCCGGCAGGCCAGTTTCTACTGTTGATTTCCCTGGTATTAAGAGAAACATTGCTTGCAACAAGCACAAATGTATATACTGTCACCTACCTTGCAAAATACTGCCCCGATTTCAAAACGTTGCCTCTCCCCCTGTTCTTTTTTAGCTAATAATTCAGTAATGGGTCCACTGTAATTCTAGTACCCGGTCCATGGCTTATTTTCTGTCCCGGTACGACCATGCCTGCTGCAGCTATCTTTGGGGAGCTAGCAATTTTCCAAACTCTAAATTCTGAGACAGTTAGAAGGTATTCATTTCCTGAAGTTCCCATCAGTCACAATAGGAGTTGATACAAAAAGGACAAGGCTCCTTTTGTCCCCACAGCAATTCTATAAGCAGAAATGCTACATCTCCAACTCGTGCGATAAGCGTGGGAAGCTAGTAGGTCCAAAGGGGTTGAGGTTTTTTATGGGATCAAAGCCTGAGGAAATTAATTTGCGGCTACCTACCTGTTCCAAATGTATTTTATATTTGCATCTTGTAGCCTTGGACCGTTCTTAATTTACTAACGCACACACTTATATACTGAAATAAATCATAATGGTTGCTCGCCGTCGGCAATGAAACAACGGTTTGTAAAATACTGCCATTACCGGCCTTTCACTGCCCACGACAAGCAGCAGTCATGATTCATTTTGGGAATTAAGTGTGCACCAGGTAGATTAACACCCCATGCTGTAATTCAAATATAAAACACAGGGGAAATGGAAGCTGGAAACCAACAATGGAAGCATTCCCTACTTAGGTGGCACGCAGGATGTTTTTACGATTTTGTTTCTTAGAGTGGAGAGGTGTGCCTTTACTAAAGAATGCATTGATTGCTTACAGTGTTGGTTCATAGCTTCCACTTTCCCCTGTACTTATATATTTGCATCAGGTAGCAATACATGGTAATCTACTCATGCACACACTTATTTCCTGAATTAATCACGATAGCTGCTCGTTGTGGGCATTGAAACGCCGATAAGTAGATAGTGGCAGTTTTAGCTGCATTTCATTGCCAATGAAGAGGAGCCATCATGTTTTTTTGTGCGCCTAGTACATTAATGTCCAAGGCTCTGATGCTATTTATTTATTTTATTTTGAAAGTTTTATATAGCGCGAACAAGATCTTTGCAGATATTAGAGCGCTTTACAAAGAAGGGGTACGAACAGGAGAGTAAATAACAGGCCATTGGGCATAGCGTGGTTGTAGGTAATAAGTGGGGTGGGGTAGGTACATGAGGGAGCATAGTCAAACAGGTACGTCAATAATGCTAATAGTACAAACAAGTGGGAGCATAGACAATCAGGTAAGTCGATAATACAAGTAATACCAATAAGCAAAGGGATCGAACAAGTAGTACAGATCGGTGCAGAGTCTTTAAAGAGTCCAAAATAATAGTTCAAGTGTATTTAGCCATGAGGATAGCTTTTACTTCTTTCTTAAAAAGTGTAGTGGAGGAGATGAGCCTGGTTTCAGGAGGGAGTGAGTTCCAGATCCTGGGTGCCATTCCTGAGAAGGAGCGTTTATAAGTTTTTTCCTTCCGGAATCTTCGAGGCTTCAGCAGAAGATTGTTTGTGCCTCTAGTGATTCTAGAGCCGCCAGAAATTGTCAGCTTCTGAGTGAGGTAGCCGGGTGAGCTCAGGTGTACAGCCTTGTGCGTCATGCAGGCGATTTTCAGATGTATTCTGGCTTCAAAAGGCAGCCAGTTCAGGGATTTCAAGTCCGGGGAAATATGTGAGTGTTTTTTTGACCCAGTGATGAGTCTCGCTGCAGCGTTTAGAGAAGCTCTTAGGGGTGCAGTAGTAGTTAGGGGGAGTCCGCAGAGGGCGATGCTGCCATATTCTATTCGAGGGATGACTAGTGCTTGTACTGCAGTTTGGAAGTCTTTGGCTGGGATGAAGGGTTTAAGTTTCCTCAGGGTATTGATTTGGTAGTTCGCTCCCTTAGTTGCCTTGCTGATATGTTGCTGCATGTTGAGATTGGTGTCAAGTGTTATGCCTAAAGATTTTGCTGAGTCCACGATGGTGGGTTGGACATTGAGTGCAGTTAGGTGTTTAAGCCAAATTTGAGTAGTAGAGATCTTCGCGGGAGGTGAGATCAGAAGGAACTCTGTTTTCAGAGCATTGAGTTTGAGATGATTATCAGCAAGCCAGGATTGGGTGCTTCTGATCGTTGAGTTCAGGAGCAAAATGTCTTTGGGGGATTGGAATTTGAGATATAGTTGGGTGTCATCAGCGTACATGTGAAAGTGTACATTGGATGCTTGTAACAAGGTGGTGAGAGGTTCCATGACTAGGTTGCACAAAGTAGGGGATAGGGAGGATCCTTGGGGGACGCCTAACGATACAGGTATTGGCGAGGACATCAGGTTGTTGCTCTTGAATTTCTGTGACCTGTTGTGTAGAAAGGAAGTGAACCACTTGAGAACAGTCCCAGATAGACCCATTCTAGTGTTTAGTAGTTCGAGTAAATTCTCATGTTTAACGGTGTCGAATGCTGAAGAGAGATCAAGAAGGATGAGGAGGCAGGTATCGTTTTGATCTAAGATTTGAAGGGCGTCGTCAATTATGTGAGTCATAGCAGTTTCCGTACTGTGTCCTGCTCGGAAGCCTGATTGATGAGGGTTGAGGAGATCAATGTGTTACGTCAATTGTAGTTGTGCGTATTTTTCCAACAGTTTGGCGAGAGTGGGAATTTTGGTAATGGGACGGTAATTGTTTAGATCAGAGGGGTCGGCTGTAGGTTTCTTTAGTAAAGGTGTGACTTGTCCAACTTTGAGGGAGTCAGGGATGGTTCCTTGTTGAAGTGAGCTGTTGATAATTTTAGTCCAGAGTGGGAGGAGCAATCAATCAATCAATCAATCAATCAAGACATTTATAGAGCGCACTACTCACCCGTAGGGTCTCAAGGCGCTAGGAGGGGGGGGGGGGTGCCGTCACTGCTCGAACAGCCAGGTCTTGAGCTTCTTCCTGAAGGAGAGGTGGTCTTGGGTCAGGCGCAGGTCGGTTGGGAGGGAGTTCCAGGTCTTGGCGGCCAGGTAGGAGAAGGACCTTCCTCCTGTTGTCGCTCTTCGGATGCGGGGGACGGCGGCGAGGGCGTGGCTGGTTGATCTGAGGTGGCGCTTGGGAGCGTAGAAGTTGACTCGGTTGTTGAGGTAGCTCGGGCCTTGGTCGTGTAGGGCTTTGTGTGCGTGGGTGAGGAGACGGAAGGTGATTCTTTTGTTGACGGGGAGCCAGTGCAGGTCTCTCAGATGTCCGGAGATGTAGCTGTTCCGTGGGATGTCGAGGATGAGTCTGGCTGAGGCGTTCTGGATCCGCTGGAGTCTCTTCTGGAGCTTGGCGGTGGTTCCGGTGTAGAGGGCGTTGCCGTAGTCCAGTCGGCTGGTGACGAGGGCCTGGGTGACAGTCTTCCTGGTCTCGGTGGGGATCCACCAGAAGATCTTCCGTAGCATGCGTAGGATGTTGAAGCATGACGAGGAGACGGCGTTGACTTGTCTGGTCATGGAGAGGGAGGAGTCCAGGATGAAGCCCAGGTTGCGTGCGTGGTCCGTCGGTTTGGGTGCGGTGCCCAGGGCGGGGGGCCACCAGGAGTCGTCCCAGGCGGAGGGCGAGGAGCCCAGGATGAGGACCTCCGTCTTGTCTGAGTTCAGTTTCAGGCGGTTGGTCGTCATCCACTCGGCTACATCTCTCATCCCTTCGTGCAGGTTGGCTCTGGCGGTGGCGGGGTCGTTGGTCAGGGAAAGGATCAGCTGGGTGTCGTCGGCGTAGGAGATTATGTTGAGGTTGTGTTGGCGTGCGATGGCCGCGAGGGGGCTCATGTAGACGTTGAAGAGGGTGGGACTCAACGAGGATCCTTGAGGGACGCCGCAGATGACTTCGGTGGCCTCTGATTTGTACGGTGGTAGGCAGACTCTCTGTGTTCTTCCGTCTAGGAAGGAGGTGATCCATTCCAGTGCCTTCTCCTGGATTCCGATGTTGCCGAGGCGCTGCACTAGGGTGCGGTGGCAGACAGTGTCGAATGCCGCGGAGAGGTCCAGGAGGATGAGGGCCGCTGTTTCTCCGTTGTCCATCAGGGTTCGGATGTCATCGGTGGCAGCGATGAGGGCGGTCTCGGTGCTGTGGTTGGCTCGGAAGCCAGACTGTGAGGGGTCGAGGGATCCATTCGTCTCGAGGAAGGCGGCCAGCTGTTTGTTGACGGTCTTTTCGATGACTTTGGCCGGGAACGGGAGGAGCGAGATGGGACGGTAATTCTTGAGTTCGGTGGGGTCCGCTGTAGGTTTCTTGAGTAGAGCGCTGAGTTCTGCGTGCTTCCAGCTCTCCGGGAAGGTGGCGGTGTCGAAGGAGGCGTTGATAATGTCCCGCAGGTGGGGTGCGATGACAGTGTCGGCCTTGTTGAAGATGTGGTGAGGGCAGGGGTTGGTCGGAGATCCGGAGTGGACGGAGTTCATTGTGCGGATGGTGTCTTCGGTGCTGATCGAAGTCCAGGCGCGGAGGGTGGTCGTGGGTGGCGTAGCTGCGGTTGTGGCGTTCGTTGGTTGGGTGCTGAAGCTGTTGTGTATGTCCGCGATCTTGTTGTGGAAGTAGGACGCGAGGGAGTTGCAGAGGTCTTGCGACGGGGTGATGTCGTTTCCGGCGTTGGGGTTGGAGAGCTCTTTCACGATGTTGAAGAGTTCCTTGCAGTTGTGTGCGTTGTTGTCCAGCCGGTCCTTGTAAGTATTTTTCTTGGTGGCGCGGATCAGTTGGTGGTGTTTCCGGGTGGCGAGCTTGAGGGTGGTCATGTTGTCCATAGTTGGTTCCCTTCTCCATACTTTCTCGAGGGCTCGGCAGTTCTTCTTGGAGCTCTTGAGTTCGTCGGTGAACCATGGGGTTTTTCTGCTGCCGGGTCTGCTGGGCGGGGTCCTCAGAGGGGCGAGTTCGTCCGCGCAGTTGCTGATCCACTTCGTGAGGTTGTCGGCGGCCTGGCTGGGGTTCGCTGAGCCGGCAGGAGGGTGCTGGCTCAGGGAGGCGGTGAGCTGGTCGGCTGTGATCTTGTTCCAGCTTCTTCGGGCAGCCTGTTGCTGATGGTGGTGGATCGTCGTTCTTTTGAAGGTGAAGTGGACGCAGCTGTGGTCCGTCCAGTGGAGTCCTGTTGCGTGGCTGAAGGCGATGTCTTTGCTGGATGAGAAGACGGCGTCGAGTGTGTGTCCGGCGAGGTGGGTGGGGGTGGACACCAGCTGCTTGAGTCCGAGGTTGGCGAGGATGTCGAGCAGGGTGATGGTGTTGCGGTCGCTGTTGTTCTCCAGGTGGAAGTTGAGGTCCCCCAGGAGGATGTAGTCGGCGGAGGGGAGGGCATGCGGGCTGATGAAGTCGGCGATGTCCTCGCTGAATCGTGTGCGTGGTCCCGGGGGTCGGTAGATCAGGGTGCCTCTGAGGGTGGTCTTCGGGTCGGTGTGGATCTGGAAGTGCAGGTGTTCGGCGGTGGTTAGGGTGTCGTCGGTGTTGGTCGTGATGCGGATGGTGTCTCTGTGGACGATGGCGATGCCTCCTCCCATCTGGTTGGCGGTGCGGTCCCTCCGGGTGATCTTGTAGCCCTCTGGGATGGCGATGGCGATGTCGGGCGCTGAGGAGGCGTTCATCCAGGTCTCCGTGAGGAAGGCGATGTCAGGGGCTGTGGTGTCCAGGAGGTTCCAGAGTTCGATGGCGTGTCTGTGGACGGAGCGGGTGTTGAGCAGGATGCACTTGAGGTGGTTGCTGCTGGTGTTCGGCTTGGCGGGTGCAGGGAAGGTCCGGATGCAGGTGAACTTGCAGGCGTGGCAGCTGAAGGGTCCGTGGGTGTGCTTCGGGGTGGCTCGGTGACATCCCGGGATGCCGCCGGTGTTGAGTGCGATGAGTTCGGCGGTGTTGTAGGTTCGTCGGGTCGGCTTCCGTCGGTGGGGGCCAGGGGTCCTGGCGCTGGGCGCGGGCCAGGCGCAGACGGGCTTGCCTTTGGCGCGCCTTCGGCGCACAATCGGCGCGCCCGCTGCGCGTGACCGCTGCGCGTTCGCACGGTCGCCATATATGGCGAAGTGCGCGGGGGGGCGGAGCAGCTGGGAGGCGGGAGCGGGGAGGGTACACAAAGAAAAGGGGCGGGGCTAGCGGTGATGGCGGGGAGCGGGGAGGGATGAGACGGGGACGTAAAAACGAAGGTGAAGTCAGGCACAAGTGGGGAAAGAAAACAAATCAACAGCAAACAGCACAATACAAATTAGCAGATCACTATGGCAACAGCGGGGAGACGGGTGCGTGAAGAAAAAACGAAGCCGATAACAGGCACAAGTGGGGAAAGAAAAACAACAGCAAGCAGCACAATGCAATACAATACAAATTAGCAGATCACTATGGCAACAACAGACAGGAAGCTGGCACAGACCACGCCGCTCGATGTCAGGGGGCGTGGTCACGCGGCGGAGCCGGGGCAGCGAGGCAGAAGGCGGGGAGGCACACGCAGCAGCTGGTGGCCGTGCGGCGCGGGGGTGTCCCAGAACTGGGTCACACTCACCTGCGTCGCACGGTCGCCATATATGGCCAAGTGCGCGGGGGGGGCGGAGCAGCTGGGAGGCGGGAGCGTACACAAAGAAAAGGGGCGGGGCTAGCGGTGATGGCGGTAAGCGGGGAGCGGGGAGGGATGAGACGGGGACGTAAAAACGAAGGTGAAGTCAGGCACAAGTGGGGAAAGAAAACAAATCAACAGCAAACAGCACAATACAAATTAGCAGATCACTATGGCAACAGCGGGGAGACGGGTGCGTGAAGAAAAAACGAAGGCGATAACAGGCACAAGTGGGGAAAGAAAAACAACAGCAAGCAGCACAATGCAATACAATACAAATTAGCAGATCACTATGGCAACAACAGACAGGAAGCTGGCACAGACCACGCCGCTCGATGTCAGGGGGCGTGGTCACGCGGCGGAGCCGGGGCAGCGAGGCAGAAGGCGGGGAGGCACACGCAGCAGCTGGTGGCCGTGCGGCGCTGGGGTGTCCCAGAACAAAGGGGTAAAGTCTTTTACAGCGTTAGCAGGAAGGGGGTCCGTGAGGTGATTGGATGGTTTCAAGGTGCAGAGCAGTTTGCCAATTTCTTCTTCAGAGTAGGTGCCAAAGGATGACCATGTAGCATTGTTTTTTGGTTCAGTGGGTGCTATGCAGTGGGGTTTGGAGTAGAGGCTTGCGTCAATGAGGAGATCGCTCTTTATGTTGTCAGTTTTTTGGATAAAGAAAGCGGAGTACTCTTCACAGGGGGGTGCTTAGCGCATAGTGCTGAGTGGTTGGGGTTGTTCCTTGGATTGTGATCTGATTAGCTCAAACAGTTTTCTCGGACGGTTTTTTGCTTGGTCGAGCTGGAGGCTGAAGAAATCTGATTTTGAGCGTTTTATTTTCCTGAAGTAGGCGTGTCTTTTTCTTCAGTGTTTTTAGGTGCAGTGCAGAGGGAGCTGATCTCCAGGTGCGCTCTGCCATTCGCATGGCTCGTCTATCCTCATTGAGACTCCCGTCGTACCATGGATTGGAGATTTTAGTGGAGACTCTTTTTAGCTGCATTGGTGCAGCCTCATTAATTATTGAGGTCATAGCGTTGAGATAGTGGTCAGTCAAGGATTGAACGTCCTTAGTGCCGGTAGGGGGAAGTAGGAGATTACAGCTGTTAGGGGGTAAAGAGTTTGGGTTGAGTTTTTTCAGGTCTCTTTTCCAGACTTTGGGCTTGGAGGGTTGCACCGGGTTAAATTTAACTTTTTCATTGATGAAGAATGTGACAATATGATGATCTGACCAGTCACAGGGTTGGATAGACTCTAGTTGGATAGAGTCCTCTTTGGAGATGATAAGGTCGAGGATAGAGCCTTTCTTGTGGGTCGGGCTGTTGCATATTTGGGTGAGGTCAAGGGCATTGAGGACATTTTTAAGACTATTTACCACCGCGTCATTGTGATCGTTCCAGTGGAGGTTGAAGTCACCAAGGTATATTTGGGTGAGCTGCCGACCGGAATTGGTTGAGATCATATCCATGATTTGTTGGGAGAAGGTGAGGTTGTCCCCGGGAGGGTGGTAAATGCCGTGAAGAGAGCATATCGGTTTGCCCTCACTGATAATATCGAGGCAGATGTATTCACAGGAAGTTGGGGAGGGTAGGGAGGGGGAGGTGACTTTCAGAACAGAGAGGTTGTTCCTGTAAATGCATGCGATTCCACCACCTATTTTGCCGGGCCTGTCAAGTCTAATGATGTGGTAGTTGGGAGGAACCAGAATGTCCATTATAGGTGTAGAAGATTCAGTTAGCCAGGTTTCAGTCATGATGATTAGGTCAAGGTCCAGTGTTAAGATGAGATCAGCGATGGCGGAGGAGTGTCTAGAGGCCGATCTGCAGTTGAGGAGAGTGCATTTGAGACGGGGTGTGTCGAGGGTGGTAGAGGGTTCTAGAGAGAGGGGGACTTTTCTAAGGTTATTAGGGATGGAGATTCTGTTGTTTATTGTGGGGGGTCTAAGGGGATTTGAGTGTATCGTGGGAATGGCGAGGTGTGTGGTGGATGTGTGGTTTAGGGGAGCTGGGTCGTAGGAGCGGAGGAGGGTGAGTGTGTCGAGGTCCGAAAGAGGGTTGCAGGGGCGACGGGGGCGGTTGTTGCGATTGCGAACATGGATTGAAGTCCAGTGTGGGGAGTGTTGAGTGATAGAGTCATCCGGAAGGGTGGGGGACATGTTGGGGGGGGGGGGAGGTGGTGGTGGGTAAGGGGTGTCTTGGGTGTGTGAAGAGTAGTTATTATTATGAAGTGTCGGGGAAAAATGGAAACTGGAATCTAAGACAGTGTGCAATGAAGGTGTACCCGCCCAATCCTACCAAGATCCTCAAGAGAAACAAAACTGACTCCATCGGAAGAGAACATAAAAATCAACTGCCTCGCATCTTCCCGGTATTCTGAGCATGCAGACCTGATTTATTTTTAATGTATTTATGAGTGACAAATCAATGGCTGGTACCTTGGAAATATATGGAAGGCCAGCGGGACTGGATACAGAGCAGTCTTCTTGAAAAGGTAGGCCTCCGATCCACGTTTACACGCCTGTGCTTCCTCAGATGAGGACAGAAGTAGCAAACACACTCATGTCTCTCTTTCACTCTGGCGCCAGGCTCGGCACAAAGAGAAAAGAGGGAGTGCAGATGGAAAATGGGCAGTCACTGCATGACTCCAAAATGAAGCCATATAGTTATTGGTCATGCTCTGTCAACCTCCCACCCCTGCACTGCTTCATATGTGCGGGGGCAAAATGCCTCTGCATGTGCCCCTCCTACTGCTCTTTAGCGAATTCAGACGCTGCTCCCTTGCTATTTGTGCTATTAAAGAGAGGAGCAACTGGACTGGCAGGGGCAGACGGGTCATGTGCCCCTTAGGAGAGCAGGCGGCTGCGGTTGTTGTTCTGTGGCTCACTAACGTGCGCTGTTAGGAAGAGACCTGAATTGAGCATGTCAGGTTGGACACAGAGGCGCACCTGCCCAACCTGACATATGCACTTCAAATTTCAAGAGGTGTCCACTTCTCTGCTCAGCCTGCAGTCTATTAAGCCACGCCCACACCCTCACAGACCGGTACCAATGGCTGAAAAAGAGCACAGCAGCAAGAGAAAACCCATTAATTGTATAGTTAATGTCGGTACCAGAAACAGGGGGCAACGCTCTCACACCCCAATAGAGGGACCACCCATGCCTACATAGGCATTGGCTCTGTAGGACATGTTCAATGTCACATTCTAAGACAGTCATTCTCGTGAAAGACACACAAAGATAAAACACCAGCCTAGCAGCATCTCACTTCATACCATATTGTGATTTATGCAAGGATAAAACTTAAAAATCACCCAATTGCCTACAATCAACAAGTCTAACAAGCTTTTATAAATATATTGCAAGATATTTTTAACTCGAAACAGACCAACAATTTCCTATGAAGTGTAAATTAATTTTTGGTGCTGCCATTTTCGTCATATCCATTCCTAGTCTGAGACATAGAGCTTTTACTATGATAAAGTGAAAACAGATTTCTTATGTTTCACTTTAATGCTCCTTAGTTCAAGCAATATTTTTTTACACCATGGATAGTTAGGACTCTCATTTAATAGAAAATGCTTCTACTTCAGTGGATGGAACAACATACCATGTAACCAAATATATACACTTATGATCCCACTTTTCACCCATCAAACAAGTTTGGACTGCATTTTTAGGTTCATTGTGCTTCATCATTACATTATATTTATTGTCACCTGCTACTATGCATAGCTCTCTTCTACCCTGTCTAGTTTTGTTTCCGGAATATTCAATGGTAAATAAATAACACATAAAAGATCTATTTGCTAGAACATTCAATCTAAATTCTAAAACAATATAATTAGCTACCCAATGCTTTTTTCTGATTGAGACTATCCCTGCTGGTGACTCATCTGAAGAAATATCCTCAGATGACGCGCTCTAGCTGCAGATAAAAGGATTGATTGTGCGCGAGCGCTGACTAAGTGCGCTTTTCGTTTTCATCCTCTTGAGGCACAGCCGGGAGGTCTCTCTTTCCCTTTTATCCTGTGATAGTCTGCAATATTTGTGTTATTTGCATTGCATTTGCAATATTTGTGTTATTTGCATTTTTAAATTACTCACCGAGTTCATTGAACCTGCGTGTGTTTTTGCTTGATTAAAAAGCATTTTAAACCCAGGACACTTGTGAAGACCTCCTAGAGATCTCTCTCCCCCCCCCCTCACCACCGGGCCACTCTCAGCCGAGTACCGACGCTGAGAGCCGGTCTCAGACAGCCGATCCTAATTTAGCGGCCATCTTGGGTGTGGGCGAGCGCAGTGACGCGCTCTAGCTGCAGATAAAAGGATACGGTCATGCCTCCGCGCAGCGGACGCGGCCAGCGGACGCGCCGGACCTGCGCCGGAGTCGTGCCAGAGTCCTGCCCGTCTGCGCCCGTCCGCGGCCGTACGGGACAAGGGGCTATTACCCCTAGTCCTTCTAGTAAAAACATTATGAGCTATGATAATACTACATTACATCAATTAAGACCTACCGAAATGGCTGAATGTCAACATACATTAGATCCTGCTGAGCCTATCGTAGTTTGCCAACATTGTCATAGGCATTTCAAAAAGTACGATCATCGGGACAGATATCTTATGTCTACCACTCTTTATAATCTAGCCCTTCTAAACTGTAGATCATTACCAAAACATTGTACAGAAATAAGACTTTTAATAGAAGAACAGGATCTGCATGCCATATTCCTGACCGAAACCTGGCTCCAAACAGGTAATGAACCAGATATTGTTCGTGCCCTCCCCCCAGGGTACAATATATGTAGACTAGATCGTAGCACAGGAAAAGGTGGAGGGCTGGCTATTATTTTTAAGGACAAGTATAGCTGTCGCCTCTTGCCTTCAACCTTTACAGAAGGAGAAAAAGTTATTTTTTCTCTAGAGTTATCTCCTATAGATTGTCTATCAGGTACTCTGATATATCGCCCCCCAGAGGCGCTCAAGAATTTTATTCCAAAATTGATTGAGTCAGCATCAGAACAAGTGATAACTACGGCCAATTACACCACCTTAGGAGACTTTAATATCCATCTAGATGATGTCTCTTTGTCCACTTCTAATAATCTCCTATCCGGCCTCCAGGCCTTGGGCCTCGATCTAAAATGTCCTCTTCCTACCCACGAGAAAGGCCACTTACTGGATCCGGTATTCAGTAACTTACATAACCTCACTTCAGGAGACCCTATCCCTCTACCCTGGACTGACCATTTTTTAATTCCCTTGTTCTGGGTCACCAAAAACATGCGGAAAGCACCTCCCCCCAAGACAACATATGACCAAAAGTGGGGCAAGCTATCGTTGGATAAATGGCAAACCTCTTTAAAAGCCACTCAGCCTGTAATAGGAACCAACATTGAGGAGGCTAACACCAACTTCAATATTTGGATCAAAGCACGCTAGACTCCGTTCTCCCGAAAGCCATCATACAGAAATGTGATAGGAAAAACACCGCGCCATGGTATAGTTCACAACTAAGATTGTTAAAACAAACATGTCGCAGACTTGAAAGAACCTGGACAACCTCCCCCTCGAAGGACACAAAAGATATATATAGGCAAGCTATTGGGAGCTACAAAAAGGAGATAAAGGAAACACAGGCTAAATTTTATGAGGAAAAAATAGCCACCGCCGCCAATTCTCCCAAAGAGATCTTTCGAATAGCGAAAACTCTGATCAATCCAACACAAGCACTTCCTGCCAGAGAAGGAGCTTTGAAACGCTGTAACAAACTTGCAACGTTCTTTAAAGAAAAAATAGAGACGATATATAACACCTTTCCCTCTAATCAAAACGATATAGATAGGCAGCCTTCTATGAACTTAATCGGAGTGCCCATTTTAGATCATCTGGATCCTTTGACACCAGAGACACTTGGTATAATTATTGGTAAAGTAGTCTCAGGCTCCCCAACAGATGCTGCACCGCCCAAACAGCTAAAAGCAATAATCAATTCCGTCCAAACCACTATAATGGACATACTGAATCTCTCCTTGTCGACTGGTACAGTCCCCCCATTATGGAAGTGTGCAATGGTGAAAGCACTAATTAAGAAGCCCAGTCTGGACCCCTCCATTCTATCCAATTATCGGCCAATCTCCCTCCTGCCATGGCTAAGTAAATTGGTGGAAAAACATGTAAATAACATTCTCGCCAATCACCTTGAATCAAACAGTCTATTGGATGATACCCAGACCGGGTTTCGACCTAACCATGGTACGGAGACCGCGCTGCTGTCAGTAACAGAAGAAGCAAGGAAATTGGTAGACGAGGGAGGAAGGGCAGCCATCATCCTGCTAGACCTCAGTGCAGCGTTCGACACGGTCAAACACTCCATCCTGACCAACCGCCTCAGAATGAGCGGAGTGTCGGGCGCTGCACTGAATTGGATCGCCTCCTTCCTCAGTGATCGCCATTTCCAAGTCTTTGAGGGAGATATAGTCTCATCTAGTCAGTTATTGGAATGTGGGGTTCCTCAGGGTTCGGCATTGAGCCCTACACTATTTAATATTTATATGAAGCCGTTAGCAGCTGTGGTTCATCCATTCGGCATTAAGATCGTCAGCTACGCAGACGATACCCAACTGGTGGTATCGCTGGGCCAGGTTGTGGATTCGTCTGACAAGCTGACACCCTGCCTTGAAGCAGTAGCCGGATGGATGAAGGTCTCCTGCCTCCGTCTTAACGGAGAAAAAACTGAAATCATGTTGCTGGGCAATGCCGCACCTACTCCCATCATTCCTTTATGGCCCATATGTTTGGGTCCAGCTCCACCACCCAAACCATATATAAAGAGTCTGGGAGTGTGGCTCGATGACAAATTGACCTTTAATCACCAGGCCACAATACTATCATCAACATGCTACAGTCTGTTAAGGATGATACGAAAAATTCTCCCCCTCCTCCCTTTTGCAGCACGAAGAATTACGATTCAGGCTTTAATTCTCTCCCGGTTGGATTATGGGAACTCCTTATATCTGGGAGCTCCTTTGTCCACTATCAACAAATTACAGGTAGCACAAAATAGTGCAGCCAGACTACTCCAAGTCCCTAGGAGGCAATCGGCCAAACAAGCCCTTCGTCAGCTGCACTGGCTGCCAATGAATGCCAGAATCCAATTTAAAACATTGTGCATAGCTCATAAAGTCATTTCGAAAACAGGCCCCAAAATTCTTCACCCATTAATGCCACTCTACCTACCATCTAGGCCGCTTCGTTCCAGCAACTTATTTTTAGCCTGCACCAGAAAGATAAGGAAAGCAAGATGGGGGGGACGCTCCTTCTCACACTCAGCAGCTAAATTATGGAACACTCTTCCCCAGCGTTTAAGAGAGACACACAGCCTGACTGTCTTCCGTAAACATTTGAAGACACATCTTTTCAACTAGTGTCCTCTTTGAATTGCCACTTCTGGTTCTGAAGCGCTACGAGGCCTCCGGGTAGTCTGGCGCTATATAAATATTCTTTCATTTCATTTCATGATTAAATGGAAATAAAAACCTTTCAAGTATGCAGTCCTGTCATCACGTGTGACCACAGCAACTTCGGGAACTTGGCAGCAAAAGTGTTGCCCAAATGGGATGCTGAAGGTCCAAAAAGGTGCCACTCAAACCTTTAAATCCAGATATCTAGATCAATGTGCCCTGATCCCCTCTGGGGTCTCCCTTCAAGCAAGCTGTGATTAAAACAATAAAACCATAAAACACCATGTTTCTTCATTGCTTTCACCCTCTTTGTGCCACAGAAACCCATATGCAGTTGTCGCACACTATAAAATTCTTTAAACAGCTAACAGGAAACTCCCTTTTGTATTCAGGCGTTGCATCCAACTCTACTGCTTTTGAAGGGTGACGTTTCTTATGGAAGGTAGCAAAGCAGTTGCCAAGTTTCTGATAAGCGCAACTCCATTATAAAGGGCGAGGTGATCTTCAACGATCAATAGTTTACCAATGTAGAGACATGAATTTCCTACACCCTTCATACAAAAGGCTAGGGCTGAATAGTTGCATATGATGGGGTGTACCTCAAACTGGAAAGAAGGTACATTCACTTTGAAGCAGAAAAATCATGTGTGAGAATTTATGATAGGGATATGAATACATGCTTCTTGGATGATTAAAGAAGGCCACCCAGCAAATCTAGTGACTGTAGAACTTTATTAAAGTCACAACATTAGACGGTACGTTCCTGAGGAACTCATTCAAATATCTCTCAAACACCAATTGGCATCCCGGTTAGCAGAGCCTGATCTTGTGATCAAACGGTATTTCCTCTCCCTCCCTAAAGAAACTTATTATCACGCCTCCCACCCCACTCACAGGCTTAAAAATGGGAGGGAAAAGGAAACCAATTGAAGAGGTTCAGAGAGAGAGACAAAAGGGCGATTACAATATCGATTGGTGAACACTCCCTGGCACGCGTGGGCAAAAATAAATTCTTATACATGACTAAATGGCTTCCAGGAATAGAGCTCCAGGGCCCTGAATTAGCCTGGCTCTGCTTATATTCAAATTGTCTGTCATGCTACCATTAAACAGCTGACGTCAAAACATCTCAATAAGTTTGATTTACAAGTCCTGGAGAAAAATAAGCACTGATCTCATAAGGCATGCTAGCACAACATTACATACAATATGTCCATTTCCATCCTAGGAGTGTGCCTTGAACTTTCAAGCCAATCAAAGATTGTTGTAATGAATATCTGTTACATATGAACTTCGAGGCTATTGTTACCTATTCTTAATTGTAGGTAAGCAGGAGGTAAACAGCATTTGCAGCTCCAAGCAATAAACATGACAACAAAAAAACTCAAAGCACAGAATAGGCGCAGACAATTGGCTACAGAATCTTTGCTCTGTGGTACAGGTTTCTCTGACGGCATTTGGTTTTCTAGCACTTCAAATGAGGAACATATCTGCAAGTATCCAGCGTAGGACAAATGAAACTAAATACTACTGCTGAATATTTTAGACTCCTTTGTTTCTGCACGTCTAGATACAGTCAACCATCAGTATGCAATGGGGCAACAACCATAGACCGACGACCCAAGGCTGTCAGGTTCTGGCACACCTAATATCTGAAACCGGTTGAGCTCTTGGACCGCGTTGATTGCTGGCCCACAACTAGCTCAAGGCACTGCTCTTTCCCTATCCTTAATAAAATGTTATGAAAAGGAATGCCAGAACTATCCTTCTGTTTTGCAGGGGACACTTAATGGACAGAGGGAATAAAATAAATCCAATTTTTTTTAAGCCTAAATGTGAAAGCGGTAATGTCTCAAAAGTACAGTCCAGCTGTATGTCAATATCAATGCACTGACAGCCGGCAACCAAAGCTATTCGGCCACTTCATTGCCAAGTTCACCAATCATATTGCTTTTATTGAGATGTGGGGGTTTATTCTGAAATAATTTTGTCAAGTTAAACGATTCTAGTCATAGTAATATAACTGGGAGTACTCCGTTTTCCTTACATTAACTTTGTACCATAGAGACCAACACAGATTTAATTTTATCCCATAACAGTTGAGGGTTTGTAATATTTAATTTAACAGGTATTCATTCTTTTCAATGTGGTCTTGTTTAAGTGTTTTAAAGGGCTACATTTTGAGGTATTGCAGATGCTTTGACTTTCAGAAACCTAGCTAAATGCTTTTGTGATATGTCTGACGTTCCTAAAATAAATATCACGTTCAGTATGTGTAAGGCTGTAAAGGTGTAAATAGACATTGCTTCAGTACTAGTATGTGCATTGCCTTCTTTTAAGGACTTACTCTAGTGAGTTTCTCTTCAATTGATGGGTTTTCAAATAGAATTTTAATCAGTGGGCTAAACTGGTCAACTGGAATTGTTCCCGTGGCCATTACATTTGTGACATCTTTACAAACTAAGGTCCATAGAGCTCCAATATCGTTAACATGTTTAGACACATAAAATGTGTTTCTCTATCCACTTCACATAAAAGAGAGGCCCTGCTTGATGTTTCCTTACTAGATTAAAGTCCATCTATAGCTGGCTCCCAACTCACAACGGACTCCGTTTTATGTATTCTGTTTGGAGGATCCAATCGCTTACTAAGCTAGAGTGGGGTTCCTGTGCATCTCCACGCCATGAGGCTGAATTTTTCTTCATCTGCTGGTTTGAATTCCACTATTCCTTATGAAACAGCTGAATTATCTCCCTACCAACCCCCTATTTCTGTGTTCCAGGAGAGGGATTAAACTTGTGGGTCAAATATGAAACCTTCAAACCTGTGGAACAAACTACCTTACAAAGGAGAATACAGTAACAGCAAAGCATTCCACTGAACAAACGTGCAGTTTGCAATAGGGCCAGAAGACCACGGGAGCAGAAAAAATAAGACTGCTTTGGTTATGGTTCTACTCATCTGTACATATAAGCAGAATGCAGCCAGATTCAAATTCATGTGAATGGTGAATTTTGGGTAATAGCTAACTGAATTAATAATTGTAGTGCAACAATCACCATCTGCATGAGTCACAGCATGATTACATAAACTCTATATTGATATGTCCTACTGACTTGCCAGACAATAGACTGATTTAAGGCCAGATATACTTGTCTGACACATTGGCGGATACTCCACTCTGGAAGGGACACAGGTTTACAACCAATCAGTCCTAATGGATTTCATTGCACTCTTTAATAAGGGCAATGACTAAGTATTGTTATTTTCAGGACAAGGTGTTTCTAGGAGTTGCTCAGTATCATTGTCTATTTGGGACTGCCAAAGAGTGATATCATTGAGTTGCAAAAGATACAAAATGAGCCAAATAGGCCACCCACGCAGCTAGAAAGATTGTTAAACGGTTATGTGACGTTACAACTTAAATATTCCCAGTTAGGAGGCAGAACCTTCTACACAAAGGTGGGATCCACTCCCATAAAAAATATTAATCCTGGAGAATTTCCTGCAATGAAGATGCAAGTCAAAAACACCGTTCTCGTAAACCTTCTGGCTCTCGCAGATGTATTGCTCCAGCTTGCTTGTATTTAGTTCTTCCCCACAAAACAAATAAGTAACATATTAATAACCTTAGTAAGCCCTGTCCACAAAGATATCAGAATTCTCTGCGAGTAGTTGGTTTGTTGATATTTATATGTCAAGATTTATACTCCTCAGTATTGTGATGTAGCAATGGTCACCTATGAGGAATGTAGCCAACTAACAGTCACTACTACACTGGCTAAACCAATATGCTTATAATTCAAGCACAATAAGGCACTGCTTTTATGTGGCTAGGAGTTAGACTGCTGTGCACGCCAACAGGTTAAAGTGAAGAAACGAGTGTCATTCACTAAATGTTGCTTATGCTATTCATGTGGGGGTGAGAGATTTATAAATCACTCTTTTCATCCTCCAAATCATTCATTTTACTCGAAACAGATGGCCAGATCTGGAAAACCGATAATAGATTATACATAAATAGTAATAAATGCACCAAAAGAACTTTATTAATGGATACATGCCTATAAAATGACACTTAATGCCCCTGACAGATTGTGAATACTCACATTTTCCCATGTGTGTCAGTTTATCCCTAAATAAGGCATCTTCAGACACTGTGCTGGTAGCCTCACTGGTTACAGAAGGGGGAAGCTGATCTTCTGAAAGACAAAAAACTCATTACATAAATACACACAATGTGTAAGGTGAAATATTGACAAGCACAATCTATTCAATTGCCCAAAATTACTCTATAAACGACTCATGTAGGAGTAATGTTTAACTGCATGAACGATGTGTCAAGCTCGAACAGTGTGATCAACAAGGGCCACCTTTGGTCAGAACACTGGTTCAATCGACGGCCTTCATATAAGGCAAAGCGCAACAATAAATTAACAAGAGTGGTGAAAAAATGGGCTATCGCTCAGCGCTCACCTGACCGTCAACACAAGATGTCAAAATACGAAATATTCAGAGTGGTGCTCATACGGGAAGAATGTTCACCCCACATCCAAAATTCGGAACCCCTTACAGGGTCTTATACATTTTATGTAAACCCAGTTGGCACACACTGATCAGTACATAAGCATAATTTGCATTCATAATCCTTCATTCTTCCATTGGTGTATTCCTTTAAATTCTGGACTCCACACGTCGGTATGTAAATTGACAAAATTTGTCGACGAAACACGTGTTGGCCACTGTGACATTCAGACATTCAAGCAAAATAAATGACTAGTGGAGTCCAAGATTTACATGCTGACGTGTGGAGTCCAGAATTTAAAGGAATACAAAATGAAAGAATGAAGGATTATGAGTGCAAATTATGATTATGTACTGATTCGTGTGAGCCAACTGGGTTTCTTTACAAAGAAAAACAATACCACATGGGCGATGAAGATATATCCCCTTTTTTGGACAATGATCTTAAAGAATATGATATAACAAAAGCAATATTAGAATGGATTCCATTATACTAAAGGGACCAATGTAGGCAGGTGACCAGTCATGAAGAAAATAGCAGAGAACAGTCATCCAAGGTTTGCAAGGATGGAGCTCAACCTGCGGAGTGCAGAGTTTGAGCAATTCAACTGGCCCTTGGCACTTATGACACCGGCAGCCTATTAACACAAAGAGCTAGATTTTTCTTGCATTTTTTAAATAGAGTTCATCCAGTAATGATTTTGTGGTCTATATTTTGAGTCAAGACACTTCCTTCTGTTTTTGTCTTTAAAGCAGATTTAAAGTTCAGAGGTAATTTTTAATCATCCTTTTGCCTCGACTCTTGATACTAAGATTTTTTACATCAACAGAACAACGTCTTCCTTTAACTATACCATGTGGTATTATTGTTTTATTGTAGATAGTCAAGTCATTTCTGCTGGCACTAGAAAAATGGTTGTACAAAGAAATCCCAAGTACTTGGTAGTATCCAGTCAACCACTTTCTGAACTTCATACCACCTGCAGGGAAGACATACAGTAAGTATAGAAATATTGATATTCCTGCTTTGCACTTCAAAATATACAGTTATTAAAATCTCTCCTAAAATAGATCCACCTTCTTTTCTTCCCACAACAAATCAAGCAACTAAAGTTGAAGGAGAGCCAGGTCGAGTAAGAGAGATCTGTTTGCTTAGTAAAGCGCCTGGTTTACCAGAGAGCTGTCTATAACCTACTCATTCACTTTCACAATATGGAGTGTACAGAAACATATTTGCTGTTTCCAAAGTAACAAGAATGACAAAGGACGAGAATTAATATTCCTGCTTTTTACCCTAAAGCAAAATTACAAAAGGCGCGATTCTCTTGTGATCTTGACAGCAACATCCATTGCTTTTAATGTGCAATTTCTTGGGTATGACAACCTCCTATGCGTCACAGACTGCAGAATCGTAGTCAGTCGTTATACACTGCAAGCATTCGTTACAACTGTAAATAGTCACCCCCCCAAAAAATGATAAAAGTAAAGATATTAAGCAATAACTAATAGTTAATTTTGACTGCGTGGGATAATTTGGCTAGGGGCAATTAAAAAGGTAAACTAACTGTTAACACAATATAAAGAAGAAACATTACTCAACATCGACAGAAAACACTTCAAAAGTAAAAACATCCTTAAAAATAGGAATGTTAACAGAGCAGCATATGACAGCACAAAAAAGAAATCTAAAATAGCAGCACTGCTGTTTTTTTTTTTAACATCTGATGTAATCTCTGATGTCTTCAGGACCACAGAAATGTGGTTTTCATTGCAATGTGACTGCAGAAATAGAGCAAATGATGAAGAAAGATTCAGATTCACTTTTTTGACCTGTGTATTTTTAAAATCACAAAATAGTCAAACGAAGCTACTAAAACCAAATGAGTATTTATTGCACCAAGATTTGGGAAATATTGTAAATATGAAAAGTCCAAAGAATAGAACAAGTTATAGCCAATTAAACAGTAAGCAAATGACTTATTATGTTAAAAGTTAAGTAATGAAGACCCAATAAGTAAGCTTCTCAAGGTGGTACACTCCCTCAGGATCCTTCACAAGGCTTTGCCACCGCACCCACTGAGGCACATTGGAAACTTTCCGTTGCACATCAGAACCATGTGAACTTTACAGAGTACCTTGAAGAGATAAAAACTGTATTTTGAATTGACAATCTTCATTTTGTGCAGCATACACAGCTCTTTATCGCGACATGACATGCACTGCCTAGGCAAGACCTGAAAATAAAGAAATAGACAGCCGAATGCAACTGCCAGACTCGCTTAATCGCTTATCTAGGCCCTCTTTATAAGATTAACAGAATCTAACGCAGGGATACCAGGGGGCTGGTAACTACATTAACAAGTATCCCCCACACCACATTCAGACTATCTCACGTTTTCTGTCTGGATCGTGGAAATACCGAACCCACCTGTAAATATGTGATACTTTCACATGCATTCTCACCACTTACTGGAGAAAACCGCTGATATTGTCCACCTGTTCAGAACAGGTATTAATAGTCAGCAGGAGGATCAGAGGGGGTGGGAAGACGTTGGGTGGTAGGGTTCAAGGGCTAGGTGGTTGTTAGCTTCTTCCGTGCTGCTGCAGAAGTCAGGCAGGAACTGAGCTGCTCCCCAAAGTCCCTGCAGTAGCTAGGGCAGTAACTGTGTCCATGGACCCAAACATATCCGGTCCAGAGATTGCAGACCCAATAACTTCGGTCCCGGAGATACTTGTAATTGCGAGGAACAGAAATCCACCCAGAGTTATCAATGAGCCCTACACTTGTTAAATCAGGTTCTGTTTATTTCCTGGCATTTCTCACATTCTTAGTTAGTAAACTGAAGGAGCTTGGCTAGAAGAGAACTGTGTACTAACATTATTGCCCATTAGGTACATTTCACAGGGTGGCTCTCTTTCTGCCAAGTCTGGAGGGAGTCTGGAGAGAATGCGACTGTGAAACCATAATTTACCACTTTACCATTTTCGGTTTCAGAAGGCCCTCTTTTTTTGGCTATAAAGTTTCATCGTAGCCCTCCAAGACGCAAGAGGAGTCCAGGAGAATAGCAAGAGGCTTGCATTTGGTCATGTATACGTGTGGAGCACCGCCACAGTGCCATATGTAGGGAACTTAAAAACAAGAGAACTGAAATCAGGTGTACCATGCAGGAGTGGAATACAGCACAACAAATAAATGAGTCACAAGATTCATGTCACACCAGAAACAGAATGATTCCATTGTAACCTAAAAGTACCTGAAACTGCAGGAGAGAAACTGAAGTCATTGCTGACGGTAAAGCTGGTGGACTTGCATTTTTTGGACTCGTATTTCAATCGATCTGTAAAAGAAAAGTTGTTTTGTTATATCCCGAAGATGACGTGGTATCAGCACCAATGTAGCTTTCCAACATAGACTGGAGTATTTTGAATGAACAGGAAATATAGGTGGGCTGTTTTCAAGAAAGGGGCAGCTCATGCCTTCCTTCGACTGTTTAGGTTTCACAAACCTCTCTGTAAAGCAACCACGGCACTGCATGTGTCATCTTACGAGAGCAAACCAAACAACTGCTGTTAGTCTTCCAATGCTGCAATGCTTTGCTGCAAAACACTTTCATATCCTGAAATTCAATAAACTCTCAACGCACTTCATTTTGCATCTTTAAGGTTATTATTTCACGAATTTCTAAAGATTGCAGGAGTATTATAATAGAAAAGTTTTTTGCTAGTTTCAAATTAAGACGAAATCAGGTTTTTTGGCATTTTTCATTATTACATAAATCACATCTTTCATTGCCGATGGTTTTGACATTCAATTGATCTCGCATGAAGACTGATTACTACGACACACCAACATATGGGTTGAAGGCTATTATGCCCTGTCACTCAGTCCATTAATTGGCAATGACCCTCACGAGACTGTCCATTTACAGGTAACCTACGCAGATGTTGCTTGCCAGGTGTCACTAGGGATGTGTGGTGCATTGTCTCGCCGCACACGCGAGCTCGGGGATTCGAAATTTCTGCCTTATTTAAACCATGAATAACTTGGGGTACAAACTGGGATGCACTTTGTTGTATGCTGGAGTTGCGCGTTTGAGGATGCCTGAGAGCTGCACTATTGTGGGATACCATGATGTACTTGCGCCGAGTCGCGGAGGGACAACACTAGAAGCTATTCCCACTTGAGCATCTCCTTGGGCTATAGAGGGCCTAGCCAGCGTTTCCGCCACTATCGCCTTTTCATGTGTAAAGGAGTGAAGTAGCATGGAACATGGCATGGAGATTGGATGTTTGCGGATTCCTTGGGCTTCCTCCCCCATAGTATTCTCTCTTCCTCTGCACCCCACTTCTTGACTGCACCCACCCACGCCGCCGGGAGGGGACAGTCAGGTGCCTTCCAGTGCATTGTTATACACAGTTTGGCCAGGAGGAGCACTAGGGAGGCAAAACGCATTTAGACTTTCATGTGCTTACAACGCTTACCGATACCCAGGGTGTTGGCTTCCCACGTGTAAAGATCCCGGAGGCCAGTGACCGTTCCAAGAGTAGTATGGAAGGTACACCAATAGCTGTGGAGGGACGGACAGTCCCACAGCATGTGAAAAAGGAGGCAGCGGGCTCCTGACACCTTGGGCAGGCGAAGGTACCATCGGGGAAATACTTCTGAAGCTTTGCAGGAGTGAGACAGGCCCGATGCAAGATATGTAATTGTATGTTTTTGAAGTGGTAGTTGCGGGATACCTTCTTGGTGTATGCTAGTGCTTTGACCCATTCCCCATTATTAGGCTTTCCTGTTTTCAGTTTATATTTTTGGTCAATTCTGGTGGGGTTTTTTCAGTCTTTTCAAGTGATTTCAATACCTTTAAAAAACAGTGGTTATCAGTTGTTACATATATTATTGCGCCATTAAAAACAACAGAAACGACTTTGAGCAGGTCTCGGGTCTTCGTCTCAACCCGACAAAGTCCACCTTAGTTCCTCTTCACCCCACCCGAGCATGCTTTGACTGGCAGGAGGTGATCTCCCTCCGGAGGCAATCATTCAAGTACCTGGGAGTGTGGGTGACCCTCCTGCCGGAGCTGGAATTGGCCCTTAATGTTGCCCCCCTGGTCTCCCGGATGAAAACCGATCTTAGGAACTGGTAGTCCCTCCCCCTTAACCCGCAGGGCTGAAGTGCCCTTTTCAAAATGATGATCCTTCCCCGCGTCCTCTACATTCTCCAGAAAACCTCGGTCCACCTCTCGAGCAGCTGGTTCAGGGAACTGGACGGCACACTTACTTGGTTTTCGTGGGGTAGCGGGCGACCGCAGATGTCCCTGTCCCATTGCCGTATCCCCCCTTTGATGGCGGCATGGGGGTCACCAACCTTCATTTTTACTACTTAGCTACAAGGCTCATTGTGCTCCACGATTGGTTTGCGGGCGGCTGGTCCGACCCAGCGTATCGCGTAGAGCTCACTGCTCTAGATTTCGCGCAGCTTCAGGGCTACCTATACGACTCCCCGGTACCAAAAACCCTGGCCCCAATCACCAGATCGGTGTTCATGGCCTGGCGTGCTGCCCTTCGCCTAGTGACCTGGGACCAGAAGCTGACTCGACAGACGCCCCTTTGGCATGGCACCTGGTTGAGGGAGGTCTCATCCCTGGGAGGTTTCCACCGTTGGGACTTGGTGGGGGTGTCACAACTTGGAGATGTGTGGGTGGGGGATCACATGCGCTCCTTTTCTGACGTACAGCAGACACGCCCTCTTACCCTCTTAGTTCTACAGATATTTGCAACTCCGTCACGCCCTCCATATACACCTCCCAACACCCACCTCCCTCCCGGAGTTTAGTCCTCTGGAAGCTCAAGTCATGATGGGTAACCTGCGGAGAGGGCGGGTGTCCCGTATATACAGAGCTCTGATAAATAACTGTCCCGCGTCCCTGGACCGGCTTAGGGAATGGTGGGAGGGATGGGTGGGCCCCTTGGACGAGGCACACTGGCGCGATGCCCTAATGGCGCCTAAGACCCTCACCACGTCCTCAAAGCTACACCTGGTGCAGCTTTACTTTCTCCACACGGCATACCTCACTCCAGAACGTCTCTTTCGAGCTGGCTTAAGAGCTTCCCCGACCTGTGCGCGCTGAGCTGGTGCCCCAGCCAAATTCTATCACATGGTATGGCTGTGTCCGGCCCTGGATCCGTTCTTGGGGAAAGGAGGGGGAGCCTTAGGATGGGCGTGGGATGGGTGGTCCCCCATGACCCGAGGCCCTTGCTACTGGGAGTGTTCGGTGGCCTGGATGGCTCCCGGGCCGACAATCGCTTCCTGGGAACGGCATTGGCGAAGCGAGATTTAGAGGCTAGATGGTCCCAAGCTGATGCGCCATTACTGCAGAAATGGAGGAGGGGAGTGGACTGGTGCGGGGTGCAGGAGGAATCCCTCTTTGAGGCCCAGGGATGCCCCGAGATGTTCAACAAAGTGTGGGGCAAATGGTTCGGCCTGCTCCCATCCCAATGGGCCCTTACCTGATATGCAATGTGAGGGTACTATTTCCTTATCCAGAAAAGACTACTATGAACTGTGTTGTTACCGGGGAGGGGAGTTTTTTTTTTTTTTTTAACTACTCTGTGTGACTTGCTACCAATGAAATTTCTTGTACCAAAACTTCAATACAAATTTGATTATCAAAAAAAAAAACCAACAGAAAGTGTTTTTCAGGTGTTGATGGAACTTTTAGCTTTTATTACGGTTTGCTTTCTGCACTGATAGTGCAGGGTATATAGACACTGTACGTACACTGTAAATGAGGTGCAAATACATTTTTACAAATCAAACTTATCGTAGTACACCATATAATACTTCATCAGTGAGTCTTTGGTTACGCACGCTCTTTACTTCCCATGTAAACTTTTATCTGTGAAAAGCCCTCTCAACAATGGCACTTGAGACAGGCAACACCAAACTAGCCAGTATACCATTTGCTAACTCTGTCCACTGACATAGCTTTCCATGCCAATACGAAAGATTGTGATTCTCTGCGACAGGTTCTGCAACATATGCATTGAAATGGGCACATATGCCCTCAGAGTTATTGAAGCGGTCAAAAATGAGGCAGCAATTTTGAAACTCCGGAGAAAATTTCCCTTTACGGAAGGGATCTATACCTTGTGTAGAGTACCAAAGTGAGGCTACATTGACTTCAAATGCCATGGTTGGTGAAGGGCTATTTCTCATACATTGTAAAATAAAAGTTTGTGAATTGCTTCTCAACATTTCTTTGCTTACCAAGTGGCAAGGACTCTAACATGGAATATGTTACAGTACCAAAGTCACTAAAAGTGTCACCCAGGCTACTCTCAAGGAGATGTTTCACATAAACACCAATTTTGCTGAACAGTTGGTAGACAAGGGTATTTTCAGATTCTAGTTTTATTATTTATGTCCACTACAGCAGTCATGCTTTCCTGTAAAAATCTAAGAATGCAGTAGAGTGTACTTTTTTCCAAAATCACTATCAATATGTGACTAAAGATCCTAAAATGTCTTGCCTTTGGGATCTTCACTCAGCAAAAGTTCTGTAAACGGTTGCCACATGGATAATATAGCATTCATGGCCTCTAGGACAGAGAACCACCAGCTAAGTGACACAGTTTGTAGGACTCTTTTGTTGATGCCACACAAAGCACAAAATGAGAAATATTTGCGTTTTAGTTTCCGTGCATAACAAAACAGTGCACCAGAATGACCAAAAAGCTTTCTTCATTAACTCTGAAGATAGTAAAGATGCTTTTAGCATACCATATAACAAGTGGCAAGGATCTCTTACAGGGAAGCACTTCACCTCAGATATCGATTTTGACAGGTCATCACACAACTTTTTCATATACATAGCTAAATCACTGCAAATACAAACAAAATCACTCCAATCTTTGTTGAACTTGGTAAGAACTTATTGCAGCAGTATTCCAAGTGACACTGCGTTCCATTTTTTCCAAAGGTCTGGTGTCATGTTTTCACCAGTATCCCAGATGCTTTGTGACTGCACTCTTTTCGCATATACCTTGCTTGGACTCTTTAAAGCTTGGGGTGTTTGGCAATTCACCTACTTTCAATACTGACTCACTAGAAAAGGTGGCTGATGTATCAAAGGTGTTTGCCCATTCTCTGTGGGTAAATGTGATGGTACATATTGGGAAAGATTCTTATGAAACCTAAATTTTTCCTACAAGTGAAAAATTCAAGCTTAGCCAAAAAATCAAATGTGATTTTGATTTTTCTTGATTCTCTACAGTTTATAAAATAAATAAACACCTAAAACATGCTTCTAACCATTGTATCTTTAGACCAAAGACCACAGAACTGAAAAAGGAAAAAGAAACAAAATGTTACTGACGTCCCTAAACAACAAAACGCAAGCAGAATAATGTTACCCCAGTCTTTTTTACTGCTACCTTATATAACAAAGTTACATTGTATTGGCCTCTTCAGGAAGAAATAAAAATGACTCTTTCCCTTTCCTTTCTTTGAATGGCATTTAGTTTGTGGTTGTGAAGGTTTGTTTTTCGGTGTTTATATGTTTACACTGGAGAGGGCTATTTCCCTTGTAATGGGGTTTTATCAGTTATTATAGGTTTCAACCTAAAACCGGACAGCCTCCCTATCATGTAAACGCCTGCGAAAGTCGTCTTCCCATTGTTCCCTGAGGGATGCAAGTGAGGATTGCTTAAGGGATCCTATAGCTTTGTATATCCAAGTAACTAGGTCCCTCCCTGGGCCCATCTGCAGGATTGTGTGAAGGACCGGGTGAGTAGGGGGCTCGTCCTCTAACGTGTGCCAATGTTTACGACAGTCATTTAGAAGCTGCCTATGCTGTCCCCCTAGGAGCTCAAAGTCATTCACAAGTGCCTCAAACGTCTGCAATTGTCCGTTAAAATAGAGTGCCCCAACTTCTGTCAAGGTGTGCTCCGTCTATATGTGCAGCATTCTCTACGTGTAGTGTGCGCAACCTTTGGGTAGCCCTACCAATGGCAGGAGAGGAGAGTACTGGGGCGCGGCACGATTCATTCTGTAGATGTGTGCCTGGGGGGGGTGCAGCTTTCGGTAGTAGCATGCGATGGACGGCGGGTTTTGTAATTGTCCAGCTGCAGTAGTCCGTTCTCTTTGCGCCCGACCCGCTGTCCAGCGGGACACCCATTGTAGCTGGGCAGCCTCAAAGAATGGCGCAACTAGCCTTCCTTGATTGAGAGGTAACTGCAACTTTGCCAGGGCGATACGCCTGCGGCCAGATCCCCAGAGAAGGATCCCTAGCAAGGCATCTTGCTCGCTGAAAAACGATTGAGGGGGAACCACGGGAGGTTGGAAAAGAGATATAGTAGTCTTGGGACTAGGATCATTTTGGCGATCGCTATCTTACCCGTGACTGTGAGAGAGCCTTCCAGAAGTGTAAGGATGACCTAATGCCCGCCATCAGCTTTTGAAGGTTGCCTTTATAGATGTCCTGTGGCGTGTGATACAGTCGAACTCCCAGGTACCGTACTGCCTGAGGGCTCCACAAAAGGTTAACATTACCCAGCCTCAGCTGGCACTGAGGCATTGGCTGTACCAGGGGATAAACTGTGGACTTGGCCCAATTAATTAGTAGTCCAGCCACTTCCTCAAAGTCCTGCAAAATACGTGTTACAGAGGCGAGGTCTGCTGCAATGTTCCGGACATATATAAGATCATCATCAGCGTATAATGACACTGTATGTATGGAATTGGCAATAGGAATTCCCCACTCCTCACTCTCGGCACAAAGACAGGCTGCCAGGGGCTCCATCGCCATGGCGAAAAGGAGAGGGGATAGCGGACAGCCCAGAGGGGTGCCACGTTGGACCGAAAAGGAGGCGGAGATGAGGGGGCCTATTCTGACTCTAGATGTTGGAGCGGTGTATATGAGCCTAGTACATGCCTGAAGGCGAGGTCCTATCCCCATATGTTGCAAGACCCGAAATAAGTATGCCCATGAGAGAGTATCGAAGGTTTTTTCCAAATCCAGGACCAGACACGCCGCACGAGGAAAACTTTCACGGATCTTGTCCTGCAAGTGGCACGGCCGCCGGATATTGGAGGAAGTATTCCTGCCCGGCACAAAACCATTCTGATCCGGATGGATCAGCTGTGGAAGGATAGTGGCATACAGATCCGCCAGGATTTTCCCACAGATTTTATAGCCCGCAGGCAAGAGGGCTATGAGCCGGTAAGAACCCAGCTGTTGGGGATCCCTATCCGGTTTAAGAAGAGACACTATGACCGATTTTGCACATGGATTGGGGCAAGGCGCCTTCATCTAAGGCTGCTCGGAATTGCCTCTCCATCTGGGGGACCAGCTGGGATGCAAAGGTGCAGTAAAATTCCAACGGAAGGCAGTCTAATCCGGGGTCCTTGTGGGTAGCTAATGCCTTCATAGCATGTCTGATTTCTGTCGCTCGGATGGGGTCATCAAGGTCTCGACGAGTTTCACGATCAATCTGGTGTAACTGGCCTCCTCAGATATCGGAGCATATAATGATGTGTAGTGCTCCTGAAAGGCATTCAGTATTGAGTCTTGGGAATATAGTAAGTTACCTCGAGCATTGCGAATGGCCCTGATTGGTGGAAGGGTCGAGTCCTGCTTGGCAAGCCACGCAAGTAACTTTCCCGCCCTGTCACCTTCCCTGTGAGCACGTGACGCGTATGCGGCGAAATTATACCTACGCAAGCTTACTAAAGCCTCTTCGTATGCTGTTTTTGCAGCGGCAATTTGGGCAGTCGCATCTCTGTCTGGGTTAGTCTCCTTTGTAAGAGAGGCCAGGGCTTGCTCTGTTCTTTTTATGTCTCGCTCCAGGACTTGACGGACCCCTACAACTTGTCGAATACATGTGCCCCGAATAACAACTTTAAAGGCGTCCCATTCCGCCGCGCGCGTGGCTGCAGTATCATTGTTCTCCTGGAAGTATTGGCTGATGTGGTCTGCCTGTGTTTGATTGAAAACCGGGTCGTCGAGACATTAGTTGGGGAGACGCCATGTAGGGACTGGGGGGTGCGGTGGGCGCTATCGCATTGGGAGTGCGTGTGCGTCATGGTCTGATATGGTGCTGCCTAGGTAGTCCGCATCAGAAATGAGAGGTAAGATAGGGGAGGAGCAAAGGAAACTGTCCAAGCGCACTCTGAGGTCATGGGGCACTGAGTGGGATGAGTAAAGCCGAGCAGTGGTGTTACGAGTGCGCCAGGCATCGTTGAGAAACCAATGGCGTGTCAATGTCGCAGAGCGCTTTGCCTGCGCTGCTATGGGGGACGTCGAGGGGGTGGGATCTATCCAGTGTTATGTTTTGTACGCAATTGCAGTCCCCTCCAAAGATCCAAGGGACCTGTGTGTATGTGCTCAGCAGCGTAGAGAGTGCGTCGGAAAATTTACTTTGGTCAACATTGGGCCCATATATGCTCCCCAATAGGACTGCTTGGCCGTCCAGTCGTCCCTGCAAGAGAATGTATCGGCCATCTGGGTCAACGGTACGAGACTGCTTCTGAAAGGGTACCCATATAAGGGCGCCTCAAGCAAAGGCCGAATACGTAGTAGCGCACATGATTCCCCTCCAACGCCTACGTAGCTTTGCCATTTCCCCTGCTGTCAGGTGCGTTTCCTGCAAGACCGCGATCTGCGCATGATGGCGCTCGATATAGGCATAGACTGAGTACCGTTTATGTCCGGTTTGCATCCCACGCACATTCAGTGTAAGGATGGTGATAGTGCCATTTTGTGCCATCTGTATGCGTGCATGGTGCGCAGGGCTGCGGGGGCATCAGGATTCTCTGGAGGACCCCGAGCTCTAAGATTGTCCCTCCAATGTCCGCGCTATGTATCAGTGCTGTTGCTCCTCGGCAAAACGCAGCCCCAATGCGGGGGACCTATCGACAAGGCCGATACGTCCAAACTAGCTCTCAGCTGGCACAAGAGCATCAACACATTGTGGGGGTGGCAGCCTGTACCTGCGAGGTACCTCAGCTTGTGGGCTATGCGATCAAGTTAATGGCTACTCGCTGGCTTGCTGGAGTGGTGAAATGGTTAACCAGACCTCAGGCGACATGTGGGCGCTCGTGTAATGAGGTTGCACGTGCCGGCGCCGAATAGACATCTCATCCCCCCGGTACTTTCTTCCAGTGACGTACGTCCATTCATATCAGGTCATCAGCGGATCTTAGGGTGACCACGGGCAAGGCCACTGAGTCCACTCCGGACTGCGTTGCTTCGCTGTTTCCTTCCTCCTCCGAGGTGAACATGTGAGGAGCTTGTTCAATATCCGTTGCTGGGGATGCGGGACGGAGGCTCGCCACCGCCTTCAGGGCTTTCCGTCTTTCTTGAACAATTTGTTCCAGGTCTGGCGACCCCAGTGTGCGCGGGATCGAGTTTGAGGTGCCCTGTCGATTGCGTCGTCTTGAGCGTTGTCGTCTGGATCCTGGCGCTCCTGTGTGTTGCTTGTGGGTATACTCTGCACGGGAACCTGTGGCACCGTGCTGGTCCAACCAGTCGTGCACCTCCTCCGGGGTCACGAAGAAGTGAGTGATATCGTCATGCATAACTAAGACGGGCGGGAAATAGCAGGGAATTTTGCATCTTTCTGTTCTAAGTCGCCGTTTCACTTCCAGGAAGGACGACCTTTGGCGCTGGACCGCTCGGGAATAGTCAGGAAAAATCATGAAGGTTCTGTTCTCCACTCCAAGCGGCCCCACCTGACGAGCCACCCCCTTAACACAGTCTCACAGTCTCTGAAGTGCAAGAACTTTGCCAGCATGGGGCGTGGCGGAGCCCCCGGCCGGGGGCAGCGCGTCAGGGCACGATGAGCCTGCTCAATTGAGAAGAAAGCTGACCGCTCTGCATCTGGCGTGAATAACTTAGTCCATGTCTCCATGTACTCAACTGCATGCGCCTTTTCAATTCCCTCTGGCAGGCCAAAGACACGTATACTGCAGCGTCTCGACCACCATTCCAAGTCGTCGATTCGTTCTTCCATGGTAGACATGCGGCCTATCAGCATTTGTATTGTGTCTTGATGAGCCTGTACCATGGGCTGGATGGAAGTTGAAGTTTTCTCAGTATCCGAGAACTTGTCTGACAATTTTCGGTGGTCATCGCGGAGGCAGCTGATGTCCGTTGTCAGGGTGCCCAGTTGCTGCTCCATAGAGAGTCTGCATTGCTCTATTGCCTGTAGAATCCTTTCCAATTTGGCCGAGAGGGAGACATCTGTTGTCGTAGCATCATCCTTAGGGGGCCTGTAGAGTGACCACTGGCAGCATCTGATGTTGCCCCCTGGACTACTGCCGTCGCCCTTGGTTTGCCCATTCTCACACCAGGGGTCGCGCAAGTGTGTCTGGTGATGACTTCCAGGCAAAGTGTCGGCGTAACCGATCCCGCGTCTCAACGTCGTAACTAGCCGGTGCCCCCTGTCTGCGGAAATATTTCTGGAAGGGGCCAAGGTGTGTGGACGTCCGCGGATGCCAGTAGGTATCTGGAATGGACACGCAGCAGGCAACTGGGGTTGACCTCCGAATTAGGCCATATCGTGTGATCAGGTGCAGCACATCCGGTTCTTCTTGGTGTCGAACTCTGGACTACCACTGCCCTAACAGTGGAGCCACTCGCAGCACCTCTCTGCCCGGGCGTCAAATTTGGTGTTCAACTCCTCCGGGCGACAGGGGTGCTGGCACAGACCCCTGCAACCGTTCTGCAATCACCAGGGCCCCTGGCTGTCAACAGATCTCTCCCGGTAGGTCACAGTGTCAGGCTGTGGTCAGGCTGGTATTCTCACAAGTCCTAGTTCCCCCAGGGAGCCGATGGGGAACATCCCCTGTTGCAGTCAGGCTGGGCCTCTCCTCATTGCAGTCTACGTGGCTGTCCGCTCTAGATGGTCCCCACTCCCCGGCAGACGCTGCTGTGGGCACTGGCTGTGGGTCTTGACGTCGTGTCACTATTCACTTCAATATCATGTGTCCCGCCGGGGCACCATCTTGAAGTCAGGCAGGCTGCCCAACGGTTGCGGCCTGCCTCAGATGACACTGGATTCACCGGGCCTCCCGCCGACCCACCAACCTCGCAAATCGCTCTCATCTGGGCACCACCTTTAATCCAGGGGCATATGAGGCCGGCCGCAGGGATCCCTAGCACGGCCCAGCAGTGGCAAACAGCTTCAGCCGTTAAGGTTGGTGAGTGTAGCCACAAGGCTCCCGCACCCGCCGGGCCGCCCGCGACTCCGTCTGGACCGCAGGTGAGCTGGGGGTCGCGTCCGCTTCTGGGGCGGGAGACAGTCAAGGATCAGGTGGTGGTCACTCCAGGCCCCTAGCATTGATGTGTTGCGGGTGCGCAGTGCACATACTTGTACACAGCGGTCCGGTCCCTCTCTTGCGGCTGTTGCTTTGGCGGGGGTGCTGCTCTGTTTTTCAAGTTCCTCCCCGGGGTCTCGAAGGTGTTGCAAACCCACAGCAGCTCAGGCCCCGTGGCAGGGATCATCTGACAAAACGGCCGCCATTTTGTATTCCACGCCGTCCCCTCTTCTCGCACAAAGGCATCACGTCCATCGCCAGTGTCGGTATTGGGTGCCTGAAATGATCCGATGCCGCTGGACGCCATCAACAGTCAGCAGGGCTACAAGGTAAGGGGAGAGGTGGAAGACCTCTCACAGAGCCTCAGCTAGGCACGTCCGCCATGGTGGCCATCTTGACCACGCCCCAAGACTAAATCAGGTTTATACACGAGTCATAAAGAGTTTCCTAAAATTGTTAAGACAACTTTCTGTATGCAGCTCAAGTGGACAAGGATTCCAAATGTTGGTGGAATCTAACAACAAGCAATGGCAAAGCCAATTGAGATTTATTGGCTTTGCCAATGTTTTTTTAGCAATGTTGCAAAAAGCTGAAAGTAATGTAGAAAAGCAGGTTGACACAGCCAGAATTGTCCATGTTATAGCGTTTTTTTTCCAGTTATGCTGCACTGAAGCTAGAGCGGTTATATAATATGGCTAAAAACATTATCAAAGCCAATTGATCTTGCATAGGCGAGACCAACTGGCTTTGCCAATGCTTGGTATGGAGTCCCACATGAGAAGTTACAAGTTTTTATATAGTGTTTACAATGGCTGAAGTGCTAATGTTCTAGAATTGAGAATGCCCTGGCCAAGGTGTTAATCTGTCCAGATTCAGAAGCATTTTAGGACCATACAAAAACTGTGAAAATGTACCATATAAATGCAATGAATGTAAAATAAGTTGTAGGTAAACCGAAAAGTCCATAGGTTACAGCTTTTATTACAGTGATACTTTGGGTTATGTGTTCCTTTGGGTGCACTGGTTACAAAAGAACCAAAACAGTCCTGGAAGCTTGTTTAGTGATTAAACATAGTAATAATCAGTTTTCAGTGGGATTTCGAGACCTTTTGGGGCCTGTGCCAATACACCTTTAAAATCATTACCCTAGAGCCTGCAAGGTAATTGAACTTGTGACTGCTTGTTTAGTAGTTAAATATAGCAAAAATCAGGGTTCATTGGGTTTACTACACCTTTTGGCCCCTCTGCCACTGCACCTGCTGCACCATTCAAATCATGACCCTAGTGCTTGCAAGGTAAATGCACTTGTGACTGCTTGTTTATTAGTAACATATAGCAATAATCGGTTTATCCTTTGTTTCCTGGGCCTTTGCACTTGCGCCTCTGCTCCTGCTGCACCATTCCATTCATGACTCTTGTTCCTGCAAGGTAACTGTACTTGTGACTGCACGTTTACTAATAAAATATCACAATAATCAGTGCTCAGTGGGTTTCATAAACCTCTTTGGCCCCTGAAATCACGACACTCGTGCCTGCAAGGACACATAAGGAAATCGTTTATATCAAGTAGTATATATGTTCCGAAAAAAGCACAGCTGTAGACGGAATACATAATCGTGTAGCTAAACAAACAAAAGTTTTCATTAAAAGTGCCTTTATACTTATCCAACTCTCCAAAACGAGTTGCCACAGATGTCGTTAATAAAGCATATGCTTTACACATCAAAGTGAAACCCAAGCAGTGTTAAATTGCGCTACAGACTACAGTGTGGCTAGCTCTTTCCTGTGATTGACAGTGAATGAGCCATACATAGTGTAAATTGCTCAAGATCACCATATGTTAGGCTGACGCAAAAACTGAAATCCGGTTTTGTACTTTGTTCCTAAAAAGGCAGTTTCACAAATTAAATGAACTCACCAAAGAGGAGAATTTTTGCAAAAAACATGCAAATGTTTTGTGTTGCCTAATAACGAGATACATTTTGAGGTGGCTATGTCTACAATACAATTTAAAACAAGCATTTACAATGCAAGTCTCGCTTTTGCAAAAGTTAGAGCTATTGGCATTGTAAATGATAACATTTTTATTTATGTGTTGGTTTTGAAAACAGATAAATAAATGGCATTGTCATTTACAATGCCAATACCATAACTGTACTTTAACTGTGTTTTTTAAATGAAGACCATAAATGCAATATAAACTTGTTTTTTCAGTAACTGTCTGTGGTGTTTTGATCATAAACCACTCCCAGCAGTAAGGCACAAGACCCGGTGCCCATCTGTGGCCAGCCAACCACCACCCTTTAACAAAAGGACCCACACAGCAGGGGTTTGCCGCAGGCCTGGCTTGTGGGTGACAAGACATGTTAACTACTGATGTTACATCATATGGGAATCCTGCCTACCCCAGCAGGTGAGCAAGGAGCCCAGCTTCTGGGGAGGAAGGAAGGCACAGAGAAGGATGGGTGGGCGGCAGGAGGCCATAGTTTTCGTTTAATTTGGGACAGGACGGTGAGGCCATGTTATTTATAGCTCCCCTGTGTAGTAGGGGCAGGTGATTCTGGGAGCCATACTTAACATAAAATTATTAGATGGGTGAAAAGTGAATTGCCGGAACGCTTTTCACTGCGGAGATGAGTGACTCGTAGACAAACTGAGCTTTGCTCTCATTGTCTATTTGTTGTAACTCATAAACCTCAGCGAAAAATATACCCTGTAATTCACTGTTACCAATCTATAATTCTGTATATGCATATGCTTAAGTGCTTGGAATGCACAACGTGCAGTAGTATAAAAACACATTTCACAGGAAACAATGAAACATCAAAAATATTTTGCATATGCCTGTCAAATATAGAGTGCATGTTTGGATCTGGCCCAGGTCATGCAGGGCTGGCTTTAGAACTGGTGGAATCTGGTGTAACAATTGTTTTTGGCGCCCCCTACCCATGACCTCCTCCTCGGATTCCCTCAGTACCACTCTGCAAAAGTGCCCTTCATCTCTCCATATCCTCTCTCTCACAAGCATTTAATTTGCTTCTAAAGCACTGTCAAAGGCTGGCTTTACTATTAAGAATGTATATCTACCCAAAACGAACCCTTTTTAGCAACATTAGGAATAGATTAAAACAAGCATCTACAATGCAATGGTCTCGGCATTGTTAAAGTTCGAGCTATTGGCATTGCTCATGAGATTATTTTTATTTATGTTTTTGTTTTTAAAACATAAATAAATGGCATTGTCATTTACAATGCCAATAGCTTAATCTCTCGCAAATGCGAGACCATTTGCATCCACACACAGAGCCACACACACAAAGCCACCCACACACACATACAGAGCCACCCACACAGAGCCACCCACAGTCATTCACATAGAGCCCCCCACACACACAGAGCCTCCCCCTCAACTTCTTGTCCATATACACCCCTAGAGACAGCTACAAATACTGTCTGTGTACATCGTTGTACACAGCCTCCGTTATTAGCTTTGTACTGTCCTAGACCGTCTCACATCTCGTCCTTGTACCGCTCTGGGGAAGGGACAGTCTCACAACTCTCCTATCTACAGGGCTATCCTCTGTAGCATTCATAGGCAACTCTAGAGACAATCTCACAACTTTCCTGTACACAGGACTAGCCTCTGTCGCGTCCATAGGCAACTCTAGAGATAGGCCTACAACTCATCTGTAAGTCCTAGACAGTCTCACATCACATTTATACAGCTCAAGATACAGTGTAACATCTCATATATACATATGCATCTGTAGAGACAAACGTACATGTTATCCACATATTATCTATATACAGACTAGCCTATCTCCCTCACAGCTCCAAAGTGCTTCACTTCTCCATAGACCGCATCAGAGTAAGTCCCACAACTCATCTATACAGCTCTACAGACACTCGCATCTCATCTGCCTGCAGCTCTAAAACCACTCCCACAACTCTTTTGTATAGAGCTCTAAACAGTCTCACATCTCAGTTATTATCGGCTAAAGAGTCAATCTCACATCATCTGTAAACAGCACTGGAACCAGTCCAACAATTATTCAATTTAGAGCTCTAGACAGTGACATCTCTGCATAGACAGCGCTAGATACATGATTGCATATAATCTGTATACATTTCTAGAAACAGTCTCACAAATATTTTACTTCAAGCTCCAGTCCATCTCACATCTTCTGTATACATCTCTAGAGGCTCCAGTCCATCTCACATCTCTTCTGTATACATCTCTAGAGGCAGTCACGCAATATTGCATCGACAGCTCTAAACAATAAACAATCTCATCTGCATACAGCTCTAGAAACAGTCGTATTCCATACAGAGCTCTAGACAGTCTGGCATCTCATCTAGAGACAGTTCCTGACAGTCAGATCACATCTGTCTAAATTGCTAAAGACAGTCATGTAATGTTGCATGCACAGCTCTAAAGAATCCTACATCTCATCTGCATACATCTCCAGAAACAGTCTTAGAAGTTTTCCATGCAGAGCTCGTGCCTGGACAGTCTGGCACATCTCATCTATAGACAGCTTTTGAGAGTTGCATCTCATCTGCACAGCTCTAAAGTCACAGATCCCCAGATATGCGTCGTATATCGGGGCTTGTCCTGTCTCAATCTTGGCCCTGTTCCTTGCAGGACCAAGAGCCATCCAAAGAGGCCTGTGTAGAACTGGACCGAGCAGGCTCCGGGGTGTGCGGTCCTTCGTCTTCCGCGGGGGATCCTAGCTTTGCATCCTGGGACTTGTAGTTTGCTCCCGCCCCTCACACTTGACATGGAGAACGTGTGATCTCTGGGAACGAAAGCGATTAGAGATGGGGAGACTGACGAGGGAGAACGGGGAGGAGGGCGAAGGCGGAGAGGATTGATGGATGGGGGAGGGGAAGGCGCGAGGGGCAGAGCTGAACGAGAAAGGAGGAGGGAGCGGGGAAATGTTCGTATTATATTGAATTGAGCGGGGGGCGGTGGAGGATGGAGATGAATGGGAGAGGAGCAGCTCGCTGAGGGGCGAGAGAGGGTGGTGTAGGCGGAGGGAGGATGCAGACTTGACTGGGGAAAGGAAGGGGACATGGAGACGAGGGGCCGAGTGCTAGGGGATAAAGATACACAGGGGCGTATCTATCAATGGTGCAGTGGCACCGGAGACCATACGTGAACGCGGATTATTTCTGTATTTTAGTACCCAGCCAGCAGACAGAGTCCATTTTTCTAGCAAGCTCGGCGGCCCGTGGCGCCCTTGTTACCACCGCAGTTAGTAATGAGAGAAGGGCCGCGTTAGAGCATCTGGCATCGGCGCGGGAACGGAGACACGGACAGCGGGAGTGGGGGCAGGAACAAAGACACTGACAGCGGGAGTGGGGCAGGATACAACCACGCGGGACCGGGGCGCGGGGGTCTTCAGAGGGGACCGGGAGCGCAACACTACGTCCATCCCGGCAACAGAGACGTTAGCAATGACGAAAAACATCCCTGTAAAAAAATAAAATAAAAAAAATAAACGCCCACAATGGCCCACCTCTGAATGACGGAAAAAGGGGCGGGGCTTAAAAAAAGCAAGAAACGCCCACGAATCTGCTCAAGCCGGGGACAGAACTGAGTGACACACATCTCTTCCAATGGCTAGCCTTCATTTATGAAGCTAGCCAATGGAAGAGAAGGCGGGTTAAGCCCCAGTACTGGGGAAACATAAGATCTCGGCTGCACGACACTGCTGTGCAGTGTACGCTAGGCCGAGCCCTAAAAACGGGTAAAAACATAACGTTCTATCTATTTTATGCTGTTTGCATGCAGCTCTTTGATGACAGTTTGTAACAGTCGCTTTTCTATACTAGGGTTGAATCTTATGAACTGCAGTAAAAAAAAAAGATCTCTGAAAAAAGTAATAATCCATTCAGCTATCCTACGAAATATAGATCTGTGATGTGCACGGTGTGCGTTCTTTGCAGCAGGCATATTAACCCTCTGCGCTACTTTATGCCACTAGGCAAAACTCCGATCTCACTCTCTAGCAGAAACATTCATCACAAGCGCTATCTTGACATTTATATCACTGCCCAAAAGCTAGATACACAAGAAATTCTGCAGAAGGTGTTTTTGTAAAATAAAAAAATAAATAAAATAACTTGTAAATTACTGCTAGAACACAGCGACCCCCCCCCCCCTTTTGAGGTCAGCGCCCAGTGCGGCCCCACCAGTCGCACTGCCCTAAAGCCGACCCTGAGGTTATGTATCTACTGCAAATTCTGCGTGCACACCTCGCCGCCCGTAGAGTACGAGACAACTGTGATTAATACTCTGTCTCATCCACCCTAGCGCTGAACACTCCCAAATAGTCACTTCCACTGAGCTTGAACTAATTAAAAGGAAGACACAGGTCCGCCCTGTGAGAAGGAAGGCGAGCTCGCTACACTGCACCGACTCAAAAAATCGATGCAATTAGAACTTTAAAAAAAGCAAAAATCAATGCCACGGAGTCTAGAGCGTAAGGTTATTTGTTAGTGCTACTCATACTGAGAGAAAGACTGGCCCTTGTGGACGGCTGGCCGGAGAGGACCGGACACGACGGATGCACAACCGGGCAGAGAAAGGTGGCACACACATCGACGCATGTCCCCTGTTCCGCCCCTTTCCTCATCCGTTTTGTATAGAATTAATTTCCCAAAGCTAAACCGGGATTAAGATCTCAGTGGTGGCTTCGCGGGCAGCCGCATCGGAGATTTTCCTGGAAATCAAATACACATATCACCTTGTACTTTTTTCTGAGCTAATGAGAACGAGGTACATCCTCTCCCTGCCGAATGAGCAGTACCGGAGGGGCATTTGATGCCCGCCACGCACCACTCTAAGCCGTGAAGAGGGCGACTAATGTCCTAATTTCTCGACAGCAACGCACAGCACGGCCGATGTTGAGCGTCGAATTTTCTGCTCTGCACTCACTCGACGGCTTCAGTGCGCATGCCCAGACGGAGTGGGAAAAGCATAGCGAGTAAGCGCAGAGGTCCAGTTCTAGAGTTCAGACGAGCTAGACTTCGTTATTTCAGAGGATGGTTTTCCTCACAATTGTTACAGAGATGTGAGGTCTGAAGTGCCAAGCTTAATGTTATAGACCATTGTTTTTGGACAGGTTTGAAATATTACTCGGATCGTGCGGCCACGAGAGCCCCCTTCATTTCCCACCATGTCTCTCCGAGGCGAAGCAGGAATGCCTCGGAGAAACACAGCGCCATTTTGGGATTCGGGGGTGTGTTTTTCTTGCTCTCCTCTTCCCAGTGGAAGGTAAAATTCCAGCCAATGGGAAGAGGAGAGAAAGAAAAGAGAAAGAAAGTAAAAAACACACCCCCGAATCCCAAAAAGACGGGGCTTGAACGGAGTGACGCCCCTCTCCTCCAATGGCTGGCCAGCATTTACGAGGCCAGCCAATGGAGAAGAGGGGCGGGTTCAAGCCCCACTCTCTGAAACATCAGTTTACTCCAGGCGAGAGCTGCGCAAGCGCAGCCTTCGCTAGGCAAAACCTAAAAAGGCACAAGCAGGCTACACTAAGAAAGAATGCTGCATTCCACTTTCCTATAAACGCTCTCACTTTGAAGTCAGCTGAAAGCAAAATAAACACCAGGCTCCCACACAAACACCGCTTGACATTTGACCTCGGTCTTTGAATGCCCAGCAAATGTGATGAAATAAGAACAAGATTTAAAGGCCTACTTTTTACCTGAAAACTTTGTGGAAGAATACTGTAAACACTGGTTTAGCATGGGGAGGTACAAACTCGAGCTTGTACAGCCTAAAGGATATAAAGCCTGCAAATAGAAAGGCAGAAAACGTGAGTTACAAACCACAAAGTCAGTAGCAAGCCACAGGCGGAATGCATTCCCAGGTCAACTTTCTAATAGTCCCCAAGAAGTCTTTCGCATAGCCTGCTGCGTGGTCTGGTAGGCGTCAACCTAAAAAGGCTTTGTGGGACCAGGAGCCTTATGTACTAATGGACTTTGCTGTTGTAAAATCGCAAACTTTGCAAATGCCTAATCTAAAGTTGTAATGCATCAAAAGCACATTACGATTTACAAATATCTTTGCAAGTGGCAATGTATACTTTGCTATAATTTAGAAATCTTTGAGAAAAGGTGAAGAAACATGCCACCTTGCCACCATCAGCCTCTCCCAGCGACCAGAATGGAATGTAACAATGGTTATCAGATGCAGTTAGGAGTTGCAAACCACTGATTGAATAACAACACCTGAAAGAGGGTGAAATTAATTTGTATCGATACCTTCCCCTCTGAATGTGGGTTGTGGGGTGGAGCACACAGCAGTACAGTGGGCTGCAAATTTCTCTCACGATTATATCTAATCTGGGACTGCAACAGCAAAACAAAAAAGTATTTTTGAGACTGAAAACAGGAAGGGAGTGTTGCTTAATGTTGCATGCTTCCATAGTGCATTCCCAGTCCTTCCCATAAGAATGGCAAACCAAATCCAGCCTCATTAATAACTGAGCAGGCTCGTGTGTATCCTACAGAAATTCAATTTTCCACGCCGATGGATAACTACATCTATAGAAGTACAAAATAACCTTGAGACTGCAAACCACTGTCTACTTAATGACCCCAAGGCTTTGTTCACCAGGCACTAGGCTACTTCTACATTATTTTCAAAATGGGTTATCATTCTGTTCTTAAGGCTAGTAAACACAATTATTGAAAACGATCTTGCTATGCTGTTTGGAGTAAGTTAGTAGCACAAGTTCTTAAACACCTCACTTAGGCATGCCCTAGTTATAGGTCACAAAATCTAAAATTGCTGCTCTTCCACGCTGGCAAATGTTGGAGCTCATTTCATGAAGTCACTTCTAGTACCACATCTCCCACTCAAGAGCCCAAAGCAACACAAGTCTAAGGCAGCAGACTACCCATCCGACAAAATAATAACCAGAACACAAAGTAAAGCAATTGATTCTGTAAACTTTTGCACCTAAATATCCAGATTGGAAGAACTTTGCTCAACTTTGCAGTCTTGATTAAATTGCACTAGAAATATTTATATGGAGTAACAATGAGCAGCAACAGTATATATAGTTGCAATACAAATGTTTCAACATGAATGCATTTTGTAACAAATGCTAAGATTCAATAACATATTTGTTGCTTATAGGCCTTTACTGGCTTCCACTATAAGGTGCAAGATGTAAAGCCTCATGTTAACAGAGCTGTTTGAATCAGGTTGAAGGTACCTCGCTGCTGAAAATTTTCTCTGTTAATATTCTCCACTAGTCTAGACATCTGTGAACCCACTTAAATTGCTCTACGTTTTATTTGTGCTATTCCAGCAGCAAGGCTCAGTATCTCCACCTATAATGAAATGAAATGAAAATGAGTCTTATAAAGCGCACATAGCTGCCCGGAGGCGTCCAAGCGCTGACTGCTGATCATGTGTTGTCAGCTATAATAGTGAGCAGAACGAAAACAACTATTTATTGAACAAAAAAGTTTTCAACTGTTTCCTGAAGGAAGTAAGGTTTGAATTAGATCGGAGCTGAAAAGGTAGACTGTTCCATAGTTTGGCCACATTCATGGAGAAAGAGCGACCTCCTGATCTAGACCTATTTACCCTTGGCACGACAGCGAGTAAGGCTTTAGTTGATCGTAGCTGTCTGCCAGGAAGGTAAGGGGTGATTAGAGGGCTACTAATCAGTGGTCCAGTGTCCCAAAACGACTGATGTGCCACACAAAGAGATTTAAAGCTGATCCTGTCTTTCACCGGGAGCCAGTGCAGTCTTGCCAATCCCAGTTTCACAGAGGTCCTACGGGGAATCTGCAGCAAGGTTCTGGCGGCACAGTTTTTAATCACCTGAAACTTTTTTAATGTAAGTTCTGGGGCCCCAAGGTACAGTGCGTTTCCAAAGTCCAACCTGGAGAGAATCAGTCCTTGAACCACTATTTGTCTTGCCTCAAAAGGTAGCAAAGGTAGAATTTTCCTCAGCATTCTAATGAGGCCAAAACAAGTGGCAGATAGTACAACCGCCTGATGGTCGAACATCAAGGACTTATCCAGCCATATCCCCAAGCTCTTGATGGACTCCTTGGGGACTGGGGCGGTTCCCAAACAGGCTGGCCAGATCTGGTTGATGGTAGTGGGTTCCAAGTGACCCAGCACCATGACCTCTGTCTTGTCCCCATTTAACTTGAGACAAGACAGGGTCATCCAGCTCTTAACTTCACTCAAGCAGCCCGCCAGATCCACTATGCCAGCAGGGTCTTCAGCCCGCGCCAATGAGACCACCAGCTGTGTATCGTCCGCATAGGTCACGATCTTAATACCATAAGGGCGGACGATCCCAGCCAGCGGCCTCATATAGACATTAAACAGCGTCGGGCTGAGTGCAGAACCCTGCGGGACACCACACTCCAGGGGCCTGCTAGTGGAGGTGATGTTACCCTCAAAAACTTGGAAGTTTCTATTGGTTAGGAATGAACAAATCCATTCCAATGCTCCTCCTTGAATCCCAATGTCCCGGAGACGCTGTAGTAAGATGGTATGATTTACAGTGTTAAAGGCGGCACTTAGATCGAGGAGGATGACTGCCACCGATCCTCCCCGATCCAAGATGCCCCTTGTTTCCTCCAAGACTGCCAGCAAGGCCGACTCCGTCCCATGCTTGGGACGGAAGCCCGTCTGCGAGGGGTCTAGGAGGCTGTTATTCTCCAGGAAATTGGTCAGGAGGCTGTTAATATACTTTTCCAGTAATTTGGTGGCCCATGCGAGCAGGGAGATTGAGCGGTAATTGCTGAAGTTGTTACTATTCATATTGGGCTTTTTGGGGAGGGCCTTTACCCTAGCCTCTTTCCACCTAGATGGAACTATATTGGTGGAAATGGATGCATTGAGTACCTTTAGTACAACCGGAAGAATGGTTTGACTAACGGTCCTTAGGAAGCTCGGAGGGGCAGGGTCGCTTGGAGAGCCAGATTTTACCTGGGTCACCAATGTGGCTAATAAGTCCAAGCACAGCAATGGAAATGTATCCGGCACTGGTGGCATATTGTCTGACGCCCTATTTGTGACAAGTCCGGAAATGACTGCTGGGATATATGGTTGATTATTTGAGAAGGCAGAGTATATAAGATCTATTTTGTTAAAGAAATAGTCTGCCAGCTCATTACACCGGACTTGTAAATTGTCACTGTTTAAGGGGGGCTGGGGAAGAACTGTGAGGTTTTTTACTATTCTATAAATCTCATTGGAATTGGATCTGGCATCAGTTATCTTTTTTGTGTAGTATAGAGATTGAGCATTCTTAATCTCCTGCTTATATTCTCTGATGGAACTTCTATATATAGCTTTGTCTGGATCTGTATAGTCCAGACGCCATTCCCTTTCCAGCCTTTTACACTTCCTTTTTTTCTCCCTAAGTTCAGTGGTGTACCAAGGGGCAGAGATCCTTGCCCTTTTGGCCCGAGTTGTTTTCACTGGAAGAATAGAATCCAATGACTGAATTATCCAGTTGTTAAAGGTTATAGTAAGGTGGAACAATGGATCCCTCACCAGGATCAGGTTCAAGATGCCCATTTACCACGTGAATGGGTCCTGTGAGGGTACAAGCTGCTGCTTCACCTTTATACTACGAATATTGGAATCCATATTCACAAACAGCTAATCCAGGGATTTGCTGGAGAATAAAGTAGTAAAATTGGTTTCACTGCCTAAGCAACCCTGTCACCCAATCGGCTTACAATCTACATATTGTAAGCAGTACCCCTGCTTACAATGTGTAGAGAAGTGTGAAAACTGGAGAGACACTCCCCCAGAAAACTAAACTGTCTCACCAATCCACATCCCTTTGGACCATCTCCAGTTGTCTGGAAACAGATGTTTAGCATGGTACACATTGTAAATGGCCTAGGCATCTGCCAGTGCCCTCCTGAATTAGGACTAAATTGTCCTATCACTGACTTGTATTCACTTTTGATTTACGATGGAACTTTGTAACATCAGTTGAAAAAGAGCACCTCACAAGACTTTGGAACTGCTGTTTCCTATGATGCCAAGACTAAGCCTAGAACATGGAAATTACATCCTGCTGTGACCTGCCTAAGGCTACCCTATCCTGATGGAAAACAGCAAAATCCCCTTAGAAGGATCTTCTAGGATCACAAGTGTAGGAAAATGCCCCTTTGTGAAATGTTTACCCCTTAATTTTAGCTCGGTATTTTATGTGATTTTGACTGGAGGTGCACTGGGTTCCTGCTAACCAGGTCCCCAGTGACAGATCCCTTTCCCAAAACAGTACAATTATACCCCAACTGGCAATACCTTTAACACCCCCTGCAAGTCCCTAGTAAATGGCACCCCTGGTACCTAGGTTCTGAGGCACCAAAGAAGGCCCCTAAGGGCTGCAGCACATATTGTGCCGCCCTAAGGGACCCCTCACCAAGCACCCACAGACTGCCACTGCAGGCTGCGTGTCTTGGTGCAGACATCTGTGTGGCATACCTGCAGACACTGCATGCAGTATATATATAATTCACCCCTACAGCAGGCCTTACAGCCCTAAGGCAGGGAGCACTATACTTCATTGTATATGCCCCTGTGCTGGTCAGTTCAATTACTGCCAGTGCAAGGGATCAGGGAAGCCATTTTAAGAAAATGTGCTGAACACTGGTGAAAACGAGTTCCCCAGCTACATGATGGCTTCACTGAAAACAGATGTTTAAACCCACACTGATTCAAGTGTTGGATGTATTAATACAAGCACCCAAAGGGCACCTTAGAGGTGCCCCCTGAAAACCTACCAACTACTGGTGTGCCAGTTGACTGGTCTTAGCCAGTCTGTCACCAGAGAAGAGTTTGACTCCCAGGGGTGAACGCTTTTGCTCTCAGGAGGTCAGGAACAAAGCCTGCTTGGGCAGAGGGTGTTTACACCCCTCCTACAGGATGACCTGCAAATTAGCATTCCAAAGCATTGGTATGCGAATCTGGCTTCCTTCACAGGAAAGGATGCCGCAGCGCTTTGTGCAAAGCCACGTAGGCAACTGGACAGGCGGGGAAATTAGTAGTCAGAGAGGAGTGCCCATCCTCATGCTAGTACAGCCACTAAGGTGGGCTACCTGAAGTGGATACAACCTTTCAGAATCTGCCATTCTTTGTGATAGCAAATTTAGGCATTCTGGGACAGGGTTATGCCCACTCCCACAGGAAGTGGTCATATTGGACGTAGTGACCCAAAGAGTAAGTAGCCAATTGGCTACTACTTGACACACCCCTAAAATCAGTATTTACAGGAGCCCATGGCACCAGAGAATCGGATCCTGCAGACCTGAAATAAGACAACAGACAAGAAAGAACCGAAGCCCTAGCAACTGACTTGGTGGAAAACCTGCCCGGCCTGTCTGCTGACTTTGACAATTGCGCAAAAGACTATTTGTCCTGCAGCTGCTATGTCTCCAAAGCCTGGGAGAACTGACAGCACTTCGCCCAAGAACCATGAACTCCCGTGTCCAGTGAGCTGCCCAGTGCATCCTGCAGGTATGCAAGACTGATCTTTAAGGCGCCAAGACCGCGAAAACCTGACACCAGTAAGCACCACTGCACCAGAGTAGTCTGGCCCAAGCTAAAGTGGGCCAATGGTGACAAAGTGGTTCCCAGACCTTACAGGCTGGAAGCCCACTTTGGGTTTCCCCGCTGTGGACTTTAACATGATCTGCAGCCTCTGTTTGCAGGTCCCGTCAACTGCAACCGATCCCTATGTCCGGTGACAAAAAAACAGATGCCCCAGGACCTATGCAGCCCGTCACCCTTGGAGGAGGGGACCAAAGGTGTCCCCATGTTCCTCAGGCCCACAGCCCCCCCCCCCCCCCCCCCCCCGTCAGTCCAGCTCGACTGGCCTCCCAGTCTAAACCTGCAGCATCTTTTCATGAAGACTGATACCCATAGGCTAACATTGGGCACCCAACGTTCTATTGCACCACTACACCCGGCTAAACAAAGGACTGGAGGGGTTTAGAGACAATAACATTCATTAAATAATAAGTAACACTTAACAAAATCGATCTCCGTTCAGTACTTTACAGAAAAATACTTTATATATAGTGCAAACCTACCCAAAAGGCTGCAGAGCACTGTACGTGGTCAACGGCAAGTTGAACCCTCAGCAAGTATTAGGAGAATAATCGGCGTTGTGGACAGTAAATGCATTGTGATGTGGAGTTCTTTACTTAAATTAAAGAGAAGTAAAACAACAGTTAAAAGTGTGATACACAAAGAAAACAACGAGGCATTAGCCCCATCGTGGCTAGAGAACCAACCCCAGTGCTCTTATAGTTCTCTTCCACTATGCTTTAGAAAAAAGTTCAACATTCTGCCCTATGGGCATTATTATCTAATGAGTGATGCTTCATGTCATCTCTAGACAAGAGAAGTGTGGCTCAGGGGTTAGAGGCAGCAGACCCGGAAGCTGAGATCGGTCCTGGACCAGGGTTCAATTCCCCGCCTCGGTGGGGTCTTGGGCTAAAAATTCCACGGACTCGATAATTCTCGCCCCGGTGCCTCCTCGACTCACGGGTTCACACTCTGCGACTCTGGGCAATAGCTTGCTTAATCTCCACAATGGCCCCTCGCGGCGGGATGCCTGACTTTCACCTTGTGGATACCCTGCTATCTCACAGGGGAATACCAGGAAGGGTTCCCTAAGCAAGCGCCGGGACACCCACTGCGGGTAGCTGTGCGCTATATAAGCTCAACTACATTTACATTTACTTTTTGAAGTATCCAAATCCCATTAAAAATGTGCAGTGGGATTAACAGTACACAGACAGAGTTACTGATACCCAGGTCCAACATTGACCTTGCCTCCTGTATACCCAAGGATGCTGGTGTATAGAGTCAAAGCTTTGAAAAACAGTACAAACCCACGGGTTAGAAGAGATAAAACCTAAAAATCCACAGTAGGTTCAATCACAAAAAAACCTACTATCAAGTCATAATCCACGATGAAACCCTAATTAGGGCTGTGTAGCACAGTTTAGCCAATGAAGTGTACAATCCATTTACACACAGTTAGACCATTTGGAGTTTGCTGACAAGTTAGTGGACGGTTCCCACTAATGATCCTTATTGACTCAGTGAGGGGTACAGCAGTCTGCAACTCAGCACTCACTGGTCAGGGGCAAGATGTTATGGTAGATGGGAACCCATGGGACCAGTTACAAGGACTGTCATCAGCTAATGATAGCTGGTCCGGTTTGTGGTAAGGGGTGCTGCTATCTTCAACTAGTGATATCTACAGAACAATAGCAGCTAGAGAAATAACTCCAATGGTTTCTGAACCAGAGTCACATGCCTCCAGCCAGCAGAGCCAAATCCAGCTGCTGTGTGGTCTGACTGGAGGTAAAGGCAGGAGAGATTGGGCATGTTGTGGGTTGGGGCATAGCAGGCGCATCCTTCTCAATATATGTAGGCAATGGAGTAGTTCCTCAACTGTGCTGTAAATCTGCTTTTCATAGAAGAGCTGGGATGGGCTGAATAGCCGGTCAAACCGCCCTATTCAGACAGGGCCAGCTTTAGTGCTGGTGGCGCCTGGTGCGACAGTGCTTGCTGGCTCCCCCCAATGACCTGCTCAATGGATTCCCTCTTCACCACTCTAACAGTAGTGCCCCTCAAGTCTCCAAATCCACACCCTCTCACATGCAATCCTACATGCAGTTCTGTGATGACCGGTAATAGCTAACTTCTATATTAGAATTTTAACTTTTAAAATGCAAGTAATAAAAGGATCTTACCAACAAAAGCAGCAACCCACTGAATTATTTATATTGTATGCACGTTGTGATCTGCATGGCGGGGGTGCTTTCTAGCATAAGCCGTCTACGCTACCTTATGATGAGTCAAAACCTCTAATAGACAAAACTATCTGTCCAGCAGCTCCATTAATCACTAGAGTGATCTTGACATTTTTATTGCTGCCGGAAATTTTCTGGAGGCAAAGAAAGCTGCAACAGGTGCTTTTAATTCCTTCATATATTTGAGAAAACGTCGCACCCTCAAGTCAGAGCCCAGCGCAGTGGCACCGGTCGCACCGCCCCGAGCTAGCCCTGCATGCAGTTTCTTTCAAAGAGCTTTGGGCTTTCTCCCCATTAGTTAGGTAACTCCTTGTGGCAGGATCAGCCCAGTGCCTTTTTTAGAGGCAGGTAGGGCTACGGTCTCTCCACAAGTCAAGCCTCAAGGATTCCCTAGACCTGGGTTTAATCCAAAATGAGATTTGCAACCATGGAGAGGGTCTACCCCTTCCTGTTCTCATTTTGAAAACATTTAACAAAACTGGCTTAGAGGTGAGTAATTGTACTCCTTAGCCGGCAAAGGCAGCACACCTTCAGGGACACAGTTGTACTGCTTTTAAAAGTTAAGCAGATCCTCTAATTATGAGGGAGCATCTTCCCTGCTGCTGCCATGGCATTCTAAAATGTCCAAGCTCCCTGTTCACCCTGAGGGCAGTTTATACCGATCAAGGTAAGGGCATACATTTCTAGTTTGGGAACTCTCGTTTAGGAAAAGGCCACAAACCAGGAAATGGGGAGTGGTTGGTTTAACGGCAGTAAGAGAAACTGTAGCTAGAATAAAGGAGCGAGCTGAACTAGGTGCCTCGACTTCTCACTATGGTCATCAGTTTTGAGGAGGGGGCAGGAGTGCATCCACGTGAAAGCTGGAAGAAATGGTCTGTATCCATAAAGCCCAAGTAGGGAAGCCACTAGCCACTCCCTCAAAAGGCGGTCAGTGTCCCCCTGATAACAGGACCAAGCTAAAATCAAAATGGTTAAACTGGAGACTCTTCAGTGTGCTTACAGAATGGTTGAGCTCATTGGGAGGTAAACAGACAAGGATGTTAAGAAAACCTAAAAGGGCAAGGCGATGCAGTTTAACAAACTGACTACAGGCCAGTTCAGAAACATTACCTAGGCAGTGTAGGACATCTTCACAAAGCCATGAGGAGTACATTTGTGCCAATAATTGACATGCAAAAACAAACTCCAGCCCAGAGAAAATACTTGATCACAAACTGTAATGCAACTTTGATTACAGCTCCTTAGTACGTAAGCTCTTTAAAAGTGCTCCGAGTCGTCTCTCAGATCAACCTGAATTCTTTTTGTTTTTATTGTGTTGCTTATTTTTAAAACATTTTTTATTGGTTTAACACCAAAATATCACACCGTATATATAAATGACATCCCAATCACAGTCATCCGCATTACACAAGGTATGCACAATGTACACCATCTTCTCCTATAAGAAAGTCCATTGTCCCACTGGTCTACCGTGCTTCCTTACAGTTTCAATGCAACCCATGTGTGGTCGCCATAACAGTATCTATTAAACAATTATTCCCCGCCACCACCAGTCCCAACCAACTGCAGTCACCCTCAACCCCACCTCCCTCCCCCCTCCAGACGTGCCATGGTAAATATTTCCTAGGACACAAGTGGGCCTATGCTCCTGATCATATCTAGCAATGGGACCAAGTACTATGTTGTGGAATGAGGTGTCCCACCCACGGGTAGGGGCAGCAGTTTGTCATCGGCTTATGAGGAAGCCTCAGAGGCAGTGTAGTACACTATAGTGGGCGAGCTTCAGGGCTATTAGCCGGGCCCTCGACATCCTCATTCTCAGGGGGCGTAAGTTCCATGACCAGCGTTCCCCAGACTCTCGCCCCCTCTGTCGCCTGCTCGCTACCCGTTCTGTGTGCAATTTGAAGTCGGATAGTACCTTCACAGTCAGCACATTTTCGAAGTTCAGCCCTCCATTTATTCAGGCTGGGGCCCTTCTTTGCTTTCCACTGAGAGGTTATAGTTCTCTTAGCTAGGAGGAACCCCAGGTCTATAAATTTACTATTGATCTTGTTCTCCGAGGTGTAGGGAAACCAGTGTAGTATACAATGGGCCATGGAGGGTTGTAGGTCCCTTTCCATCAACAAGGTCGTCACCCCTTACAAAAAGAGTCAAGAGCCGGGCACTCCCATACCATATGTTTGAAATCAACTTCAGGCATTGCGCAACTTGGGCAGGACGCTGACTGAGCGGGAAAGTATTTATGTAATCGGACTGGTGTCAAATATGCCCTGTGTAGAATGTGAAAATGCACTAACTGGAAGCACGCATTTCTCGTACTTTTCCAGGCCCTCTCCACTATGCCATTCCATGCCGTGTCTTGTATGTCCTCCCCTATGTTAGTTTCCCATTTCGTCCTTAGGGCTGTCAAAGGGGTCAGGGCTTCCTGTGTCATGCGCCTGTATAAGCATGTTACTGCCTTGACGGTGCCCGCGGCAACCACAACATATTGTCAAACCATGAGTGGAGTGTGTAGCAAATAGTCCCCTCCCGGTAGCTCATAGCGGTCTCGAAGGTCATCAAACGGTATTAGGGTGCCTTCCTCGTACAGGTCACCGATCGTCGCCAACCCCTGCTGCTCCCAGTTCTCCAACTTCCGCCAGGTGCCCCCATGCGGTAGAGCCCTGCACATCTTCAATGGTATGTCAGGTGCGTAGGGGGTCCCTATAGACCCTCTCTGCAGATACCTATTCCAGCACCTGCGGGCCGTGACAAATTCCCGGGTAAGATGCAAGTCTCCTAGCGGGAGACGCAAAACTATGCAAGAACGCCAACAGGGGACCCGACAGTTCGCCCAATTCCCCCTCTCCCCTCGTGGCTCTCGCCACCCACTGAGTGAGCCATTGGAGCTGGGCTGCTATGTAATACATTTCGTAGTCAGGGACCGCTAGTCCTCCCTCTGCTCGAGATCTCATTAGTGTACCAAGAGCCACTCTGCGTCTGCCCGTCCCCCATAGAAAAGAGCCGATCATCTCCCAAAGCCTCTTAAAATAAACTGCCGGGATTTAGATCGGGAGGGCTCGGAAGAAGTATAGCAATCTTGGCAGAGTCACCATTTTGAGTAGAGCCACACATCCAGCAACTGACAATGGTAAGGTACCCCAAAAATCAAAGTTAGATCTGGCTCCCATGATCGCCTTCCTGACGTTCCCTTCGAGTATATCTTCCTGTTCATGGTAGATCATCGTGTCCAGGTAGGGGAGACATCTCTCTTCCCAGTTCACCCCGTCAGTATTCCGGGGGCAAAGCCTGCCTTTGCGCACCGGAAAGAGGCACAACTTCGTCCAATTGACTTTCAATCCAGCTACTGCGCTCAGGGCTCGCAGTAGGGATTTCGTCCCCTGCAATGCCTCGCCGGTATCCGCCAGAAACATTTAAGAGGTCATCTGCATAAAGAGCAATATGGTGAACCTGTCCATAATCATCTAGGCCCTGGTACACCCGCCCCAATCGAGCATGCGCCGCTAGAGGCTCCACCGCTATATCTAATAGCAGAGGGGAGAGGGGACACCCTGCCGCGTGTCCCTCCCCACAATGCATGCCTCCGAAATCACCCCTCCCGTTCTGACTCTGGCAGTTGAATCCGCGTATAGTGGTGCCGTCCATTGTACAAAGTCGGGACCAAGACCCATCCATCTCATTAAATGAAATAGGTATTCCCATTCTAGACTGTCGAAAGCTTTTTCGATGTCAACTGCAAACACCGCCGCAGTATCCACCTCATAGGAGTTGGCCTCCAAAATGTGAAGGAGCCGTCTAAATTAAGCGCTGTGTTAGGGCTGGGATGAACCCAGATTGATCGGCATGTATTAGCATGGGCATGTGGGGAAGCAGCCGAGTGGCCAGTATTTTGCTCAGGATTTTGTAGTCCAAGTTGAGCATGGATAGCGGGCGGTAAGCCATTCTATCCCAAGGTTGTTTGCCCAGTTTTAGTGAAGGAATAATGATCGCCTCCCTGGTGGAGTCCGGCAATCTACCTATCTTTTTGGCTTCATTATATAGGTTCGCGAGGCGAGGGGCAACGTAAGTTAGATAAAATTCTACCGGAAGACCATCCGAGCTTGGAGTTTTATTGCGGGCCATACTTTTGATGGCTACTCGCACCTCCCTCACCTCAATATTCCGCCCCAACAGTTTCGCATCTCATCATCCAGTTCCGGCAGGTCCAGTCCCTCTGTAAAGCTCTGTAAGTCTTCCTCGGACGGGAGAACACGGCTGCAATAAAGCTCCGCGTTATAGTAAAAAAACAATTAGTTTATCCCCTGCGGATCAAAGGGGGCCTCCCCCAACTGGATTTTCCGGACGCTCCTGCTCTAGGGTACGCAAGCGATCAGCGTCCCTCTCGATGTCTTGTAGGAGGGCCTTCCGGGATCCAGCCACCGCCGAAATACATCTCCCACATACGACTGTTTTACAGGCGTCCCACTCCACAGTCACAGACCCCGCAGTCCCCTCATTAAACTGACAGTATTCTGTAATAACCGTGGCAATGGTGGCTCGAAAGACCTGAACATCAAGCGCTTCCGGTCGTAATCTCCAGGTGGGGATTCTATGTCGCACTCGAGACCAACCCAGCCGGGCCAGCAATGGATTATGGTCCGATATAGTTCTAGTGAGATACTCGCTATTGCAAATCTCTCCGTGTACCTGTGGGGAGCATAAGAAGGGGTCCAGATGGACGTGCAATTCGTGCAGGGCAGAAAAATAGGAGTAATCCCTAACCAATGGGTGCTGGGCTCGCCAAGTATCTACTAAACCCCAAGTCTGCTGCCAGGTAGAACGCGCCATTGCTAGTTTATGTGCTGGTGCATTTGGGAGGGGAGGATGCGAGCGATGTCCCTGACACAGTTAAAATCACCCCCAAATAACAGTGGCCCTGCAAGGACAGTCGCTAGCTTGTGAGACAGATGGGAGAAAAAGGCAGGTTGATCCACATTAGGTGTGTATAGACATCCCAGCGTTAAATCCCTACCATCTAGCTTCCCCTGGATCACCACATATCTGCCCTCCCGGTCAATCAATTGCATCGTACATTAGAAGGGAACCCCCGCTCTAATCCAGATTAATACCCCCCTCGCATATGCAGAGTATGTAGAGTAATAGACCTGACCCCTCCAACGGTGCTGTAAAGCTTTCCTTTCTGTCGCAATGAGGTGGGTTTCCTGGAGGAATGCGATGTGTATGCCCCTGTGGATTAAGAACGAGTGCATTTTGTGGCGCCAACGCATTGTGTGCATACCCAGTACATTCCAAGTGAGACATGTGTAGCCTAATGCGGGTCCCATTGCTTACAATGACATATCCAATTCTCCATTACTCCTACCCCCATGACACGCCTGGTTGACCCGAACAAAACCTCATAAGTAATACATCCCCCAACTCCCCCTCCCCAGGACAGGCACCCAACGAGGCAACCCCATCCAAACAACAAAATTGTGCTCACAAAATCTACCCAGTGGAGGCTGCTTGATCCGTCAATTCTATGTCTCCAGAAACCCTACCAACCCCCCACCCTAGACTAATATCTCCACCCAGGCTCCCCTCATGTCTCTTGTGGTTCTCCCAGTCAGCCTACCCCAACACAGGTAAGAGATCACAAGGTCCAATATGCAGCGCAGATACCTCGTGAAGTCAGCCACACTATTCTCGGTGCCCCTTCATCCGAGCACCCCATCTGGCGTTTGCGGGGTAACCACTGGCAGATCTGCATCCGAAAGCCCATGGGCGCTGCTTGAACTGGGGCTCTCCGCTCCACTCTCAGTGTGCTCCACCATATTACTGGCTGGGCTAAGAGCTCCGTGGCTGATGGCAGCCACCGCCTATACCGCCTTGTCTCGCTCCCGACGCCAGTCTGTGGGAGAAACGGGCCCCTGCATCGGCAGTGCGGCAGGGGAGCGATTGCGAGGAGAGGCCGCAGGCGGCAAACGCGTGCCAGGCCCCCCTCGCGTCTCCAGCAAGTCCCAGGTGGCCTGCGGCGTGAGGACGAAGTGCGTACCCCCATCAGCAGTCACTCGTAGCCGGGCGGGAACAGCATTGCATAAGGGAGATGTAGTTGACTCAATTTCTGTTTAACTGCTAGAAAAGAGGCTCTTTGGCGCTGCACCTCCCTAGTGTAGTCCGAAAAGATCATTACTTTGCTGTTCCCAACTGTAGTTCTCTGGCCCTCAGCAGGATAAGGTCCCGGTCCCGGTAATGAAGGAGTTTCACCACCATCGGGTAAGGTGGGGCCCTAGGTCTCGGTGGCGAGCCAGAACCCTGTGCGCGCGTTCTAGCGCGTAGAATGGAGATAGGCCCTCCGGCGCCACTTCAGTTTTTATCCATGCCTCCAAGAATTGAACCGCATCAGATCCCTCTTCCCGCTCCGGCATTCCCACTATGCGGAGGTTGTTCCACCTGGAGCGCCCCTCGCTGTCCTCCGCTCTCACCTCCAACACATGGACCATGACCGCGTTTGGGACGTCTTTCATGGTGGTCTCGTTAGCCGCCACTCGCTCCTTGAGCTTCCGATGGTCATCTTTTCGCAGAGAAAGGTCTGAACCTATGGCATCCATCCTCTTCTCCAAAGCCTCTCTCGAGGCCATGATAGCTTGCATAATGTCACCCAAGGAAGGGTCTCAGGGTTGTGTGGGCATGCTACCCCCAGGTCTAGATTCCTCTTCATCCATGTTATGTCCCGGTTCCTCGACCTGTAACACCTCAAACCCTTTCCTTTTTGTCACTCTGCCCATTTTGAGGACCACAGTTGGCAGCAGACAGTCAGCCCAGCAGAGTCTATGCAGAGACTACTCTCCGGGCGGGGATCCTGATCTATTTCCGCAGGCCCCAGCAGTCGTGCGCGGGGTTCTCGCCTGAGTGCTCCCCTCCAGTTCTCAGCGCAGGCAAACTGGGAGCGTGCCAGTGGTCAACGGCTCCAAAACGCTCCGCCTCCCGGAATCACCACTTCCCTCAGCTCTGCACTGCACAGTAAAGGCTGCTAGCGTCCCTCAGATCATGCCAGCCATATAAGTCTCGTGCCCCTCATATAAAGCCTCTCAAGGGAGTTTCCTGCACCCTTATCCAGAGCACCTCTTCGGAATGTTTCCCCCGATCTCCTCCCTTCACCTTGTCACTTAGTCGGTCATAGTGGGCATCATGCTGCTTCGGGGCTGCGCAACCTGCCACCAGGGCGACTCTCCGTAACACAGGTCAGCTCTGTTACGAGGCTCCCCAGGAGAAGCTCATAGGCAGTGTGGAGGCGTAGGGTCAGTTAAGTGTCTCTCCTCTCCAGCCACAGGGTAGTCACTAGTCCTTTCCCTCCTGTTCCAGGCATAAATCAGGGGTTACTGCCCTCCAGGCGCTAACCTGCCAGTACTCCAGCAAAATGGGCGCCAACTCACAGAGCGGGTGCCGCCATTCTGGGATCAGGCAAAGCTCGTCCGGGCATCACACACTGTCCAAACGCCCAATTTCAGTATTCCCCACTGCTAGTAGGTGCCAGAGCCTACCTCCCTTCGTTCGGGTCTCGTGGGCACTAGTACGGCGCTCCCAGGGGTCTTCTCACGGCAGTAGGCGATTCTTAGTCAGGCAATTCTCTCGCCAGTGCCGGCCGCCATTTTGAGCGCTTATGCCGAGGGCCTCAGCGCTCGCGGGCAAAAGTTATTTTATTCCGGTAATAGCGCTCGTTAGCGCTTTCCATACTATTTGCTACGATCCCCACACTGTCCGCTCTACAGGCCGGTGTCGGAGGCCCGGTATAAGTGCCAGGATCAATGCGGGAGAAGGCGATCGCGGAGGAGCTCCGGAGCCCACCGCCGCCTACATCAGCGTCCAAGCCACGCCCCCCCTTTATTGTGTAGCTTATTTGCCAACTTGTAAATGAAGACCTATACATTTTAAATTAAATAGCTATGACTTGACATTGAGTTTGTTGTGTGATTACTTTATCATACTGCATTTGAGTTCTAAACCTACTACTATATCCTGAAGAAAGGTTGGCTGCACAACTAGGTAGTCCTTAGAGAAACAAGCATTCTAAAGGAATACCTGGGTACAGAATCTGAGTAATGTACACGAGGCCTTGGGACAACCATGATAAATCTAGTTACAGTCACAGACACCCCAGCACTATGAGAAAAGGCACCACAAATACCAGTTTGGGAGACTGGCTGTGGTACAGTCGTTCCACATCATCTGCAGATGTAATTACATTTGCCACTCGTGCAGATGTAATTACAATTGCAACTCGGTACACAAGGCAGGCTACTGCAGCGCAATCGAATAAAATGTATGCATCCGGCTCTCTGGATGGTTATCTTGAGAACAGACTGCTAGTAAGAACTCACAGAAGGACCTCTAAAGAACAAGTTGCTTACCTTCGGTAACGCTGTATCTAAAAGAATCTCTAGCTGCAGATTCATTACCTTAGAATTATGCCCAGGCATCAGAGTGGATCCGTCATTTTTTTCGTGACCAGTTCCCCCACACACCAGTAGGTGCCATTGTTCGGCTCTGCGTGATGTCACTGACGTAGTCCATGCCAGAAGTGAAATTTTCAGTGCCTATATAGGCACCACCTAGGCACACTGATGTCAGTTACTTTTCGCGACTTTCCACGCCAGAAGTGAAGAGTAAACTGCCCACTGGTGTGGAAAACCAGGGTCCTGAAAGGGGAACAGCGTTGTTTTAAGAAATCCGTTTGCAGAGCAGAAAGGATGGGTGGCTCAGTAAGGAATCTACAGCTAAATAGCATCTCTATCAGATAAGGTCTTACTGAAGGTAAATAACTTGTACATCTGATAAATACTTCTAGCTGCAGATTCCCTACATTAGAATAGATACCCAAGCAATACCTTCCCAGAAGTGTGTTTGCAGACCAATCTCACACGATTAAGAGCTGCATAACTGGACTGTCCAGACAGTAGTGTTTGGTGAATGTGTGCAGAGAAGCCCATGCTGCTGCCTGGCAATTGTCCAGGACCGGAACTCCACGTGCTAACAGTGGTTGCAGCTTTAGCTCTGGTGGAAGGAGTGCCACCACCAGGGTTTCTTTTTAGCCTATGGATAGCAAATTTTGATGCACAGTACAATCTACTGAGAGATTGCCCTTTTCTATAAGGCCTGTCCCTTCTTCGCTCCGACACACGCCACAAACAGTTGACCGTCCACCTGGAACTCTCACGAGCAATCAGGTAGAACAACATGCTCTTTTTGGGTCGAGACGGAGAAGTTGCTCCTCATCATTTGAAGGATGGGGCGGGGCGTAAAAAGTAGGAAAAGTGATGGACTGGCCTACGTGAAATGGAATGAGAGACCACTGCCAGAAGAAAGGAAGCTCTTGTATGAAGCACCAGTTTGTCCGGTTAGATGTTAAGATAAGGAGGCTTGGATGACGAGGCCGCCGGGCAGATGCTATCACCACCAAGAAGGCCTTCTTGGTGGTAAGAAGCCTGAGTGGACAATTGTGCGGAGGCTCAAAGGAAGTGCACATAAGCAAAGTGAGAACGAGATTGAGGTCCCACTGGAACATAATTAAGGGAGAAGGTGGAAACAAATGTTGTAAACCTTTCAGAAACCTATTTACAATAGGGGATTTGAAGAGGGGCGGCTGATCAGGCAACTGCAGGAAAGCTGAAAGGGCAAAGGGATAGCCCTCCAGAGTCCCCAGAACACAGCCCGCTGGGCAAGCGAAAGGATGAACAGGTGAACCTGAGAAAGGTGGAGGGAAGAGGCAGAAAGGGGATCAATTTGTCTTTCTGTACACCAGGCTACATGTTTTTCCCAGCGGCAGGTGTAAACTCTCTTGGCAAAGGGATGCCTGGTTGCCAAGATACATCGCAGACTTTGGGAGGAGGGTCGAAAGTTGTCAACTGTCACTGCTCAATCTCCATGTAAGAAGGCGGCGCATTGACAGTAGAACCCTCCCTGCAGCTGAAACAGAAAATCCTCCCAAAGGGCATACTGATCGGAAGACCGATAGCCATGCTCAAGTGCTCAGGATACCAGACTCTCCAGCTCCAATCCAGAGCCACAAGGATGACTTTGGCCTGTCATTACCGATCTCCTTGAGAACTCTGGGTAGGAGTTGTATGGGTAGAAAGGCATATAGGAGACCAGAGTTCCACTCCAGACTAAAAACTGCATCGTGTCCAGGACCGCACCGATGAAAGGGAGCATCTGGGTGGGACTCAGGTGTGACTTCAGCATGTTGATCATGAACCCCAGCAAATGTAGGAGGTCTGCCATAGTCTGGAGTTGAGAGATGACAGCCTGGGGGAAAGTCCGCCTTCAACAGCCAGTCGTCGAGATAGGAGAAGACATATTGTCCAGCCCTTTGGAATTTCGGTCTGCCGGAGCGGTTGGGAATGTGCCAGGGTTTACACGTGAAATGGATGCTTGAACAACCAAGTTCTCTGGGGTAGGGATGTTACGTGAGGGATTTGGGGTCACCAGGAGGAGGGCAGTGGTGGAGGGCAACTGTTCTGTTCACAGGAGCCCCTGTGTTGGACTTGGAACGGGTCCCAATTAGGATTATCAGGAAGTGCTTCATTGAATGGGAGAAGAGGTTCAGAAGGGGTCATTCCTGGTTGAAGCACTTCCATCAAGACATTAGACTTGACTACTACAGAGGGCAAACTAAGGTCCAGTACCTCAGCTGCCCTCCACACCACCATAACAAATGAAATCCCTTCCTCTATAGCCACAGTAGGGGGAGAAAGCATGCCAGTATCAGGAAAAGTGTCCAGTCCACTGGCTTCACCCAGATCCTCACACCAGTCCAAAGATTCATAAGGCTGGTATTTTTCAGTGTTCAGTGATCCCTCCCATTTTTCCAGAGTCCTAGCCCTTAGGAAGGCATGGCTCCATTCAGCACCGGAATATGCCTCTCCAGCTCTGTGTCGCAGTCTGGAATGCAAATGGGGATGGCCCCGCCGGGAGAGTCCGCCTTGTGATCAGCGTCAGGGAAGATCGACATGGCATGACATAACTGGAGCAGATCCGGACCCAGCTGTGGATCCCTGAGGCCTGATTGGCGCCAGAGACACTGGGCAGATCCATTAGGGGTCCCTCCCGAACCCACAGGGTCCGAAAGTACACCAAATGGAACAGGCCACTGTATATGAGGCGCATAACCTCATAAAACTCTTGAATTTGAGCTGGGATTGCTCCGGCTCCTGGAATTAGGGGAGGCGCAGAGTCAGCCAAGGCTCCAGGGACCTTGCTCTCAACTGGGACTTCGAGCGCCACGGCGTCGGGCTGCCAGGAGCTTGAGGGATCGCTCTCTTAAGGCCTTCGGCGCAGCAGTCAGGACAGGCCTCCAGGTCATGGTCTTGTTCTGGGCACCAGTGGCAAATAAGGTGGGGGGTCCATTGCCAACATCTGTTGGTAACCAGCGCTGTAGGGCTTGAAGCCGGTCTTCTCTGATGACATTTATGCCACACCAGGAGGTAAAACCTCCAAAAAGACTGACATAATGTCAATAAATGTTAGTCAAAAAGTAACTAAGGGATAAGCTCTTCCCGGATATGAACTGACTGGTGTGGAAAGAAAAGAACTGATGTCAGCGCACCTAGGTGGCACATATATATAAACTGCAAACATCCTTCCACTGCGAATGACACCCAGTGAGCCAAACAACGCCACTTACCGGCGCACAGAGGTACTGTTCACGAATGAATTTCCAGATCCAGTCTGACACCTGGCGATAATTCTAAGGTAAGAAATTTGCAGCTAGCAGTTTCTATCAGATACCTTGCAGTTCTGGAGTCTCTTGATTGAGTCTTATATGAGTGCCAACCATTTGTGTGACTGCTTTTGGTCATCAAGCTGCACTAAGTGCCTTTAAGTTTTGCAGATCTGATTGCAGTAATGTCAAATCACAAATTCATCCAAAAACAGACCGGGAAAACAGAGTGGAAAAGAAGGGATCTTCCCAAACTGGATCGTTGTAAAATGCTATACGTTTCAGCATAACTACGTATTTGACAAAGATAAGGGAGGTAGAGTGTTCATGAGATCAGGATGGTTCAAACAAGCCCTGCTCAATACAGATTGGTGGGAGTAAGTCTTTAAGAGCACCATGACATCTCTGATCACCCAAAACAAATTAACCCAATCCTCAACCTGATTTATTTAAGTGTTTCACAGAGACTGCAGAAGGCAATGCACTTATTCGCCTCAAAACAATAGTGGAATTTAAGAAATACAGTCACAGTGTAATGCCTTCCCTAGGTGACTGCCACTTTGAGCTTTCTGATTCTTTGCAGCCATCAACTTTACACAATGTATTTCAAGCTAATTATCTGGTTATTGACTTTTATTGTATGCCAAAGAGAGGACAGTTTAGAGCAGCAGTTTGTTCCTCTGGTTCATTTTAAGTTCCCAATGGTTCCTGGAGTCAATCATCGCCTGGACAGCACCCACTTAATCGCTGCCACATGCCACAGAGAATTGGAAACCAGTACATTTCAGTCAGGTTATAGACCAGAGATAGGGCCTTTGTCCTGGTGAAAAGCCGATCAGGCAGGACTACAACTAATGTTTGGATACTAGTCTTCTCTTGGTCATAGAGATGTCCTAAATATCGCAATTAAGAATAATAGTTACTTACCTGTAATATGTGGTTCTCCAGTATTGGTATCTTTCATAGATTTACATGCGTGAATCATTCCCAGTCGTCGGAGTGCGAGTCCCACGGTGCATAAAAAAGCAATAATTATGCACATAATAACCATAACATAGGTAACATAGAACCAGGAAGTAAAGTAGCCAGACACTACAAGGGAAAAAAACTTCAACATTTACGACTTGTCCAAGTCACTATATACAGTCCAAACTGCAGCTAATCAGGAGACAGCACCCTCCAGAATGTTCTCAGAGGCTCAGGCTCTCAGATTTTCTCGCACAAGAGTGATTACCAAAGTGAAAAGATCATAAACAATCCTCCGAGGGGAGGTGGGTGGGTTGCATGTGAATCTATGAAAGATACCAATACTGGATTACCACAGATTACAGGTAAGTAACTATTGTTCTTCTCCAGTATTGGGGTATCTTTAATAGATTCACATGCCTGAATTAGAGTAGAAAGCAGTACATCCATAATAATGCTCGTAAGACGCAACTTGTAACAATCATATGTACAAAAGGACTTATGCAAAAACATACACAGAAATGCTATTATATATATATATATATATATATATATATATATTCACTGAAAAAACCATAGGTTTCACACCAGTTATAGTTAGGTGAAAATTTTACTCGCATAAAACCATTGAAATTCCCACGTTATAGTTAGTTGGACTCACTATAACTTGCGCGTGCAATGCACTGCTGAGGACGTCACATATTACATCACTCATGACATGGTCAGTGACATCACTCATGACATCACTGATGACATCTCAAATGACATCACTGATGACATCATCCAGTGAATGTGTATCTTTCAGAAAAATAAATATTTCAGACAGTGTCGAACGCTGCAGAGAGGTCCAGGAGGATGAGGGCCGCTGTTTCCCTGTTGTCGAGCAGGGCTCGGATGTCGTCGGTGGCTGCGATGAGGGCGGTCTCGGTGCTGTGGTTGGCTCGGAAACCGGACTGCGAGGGGTCGAGGGATCCGTTCTTCTCGAGGAAGGCTGCAAGCTGTCTGTTGACGGTCTTCTCGATGACTTTGGCAGGAAATGGGAGGAGCGAGATGGGGCGGAAGTTCTTGAGGTCGGTGGGGTCCGCTGTTGGTTTCTTCAGTAGGGCGTTGAGTTCGGCATGCTTCCAGCTCTCCGGGAAGGTGGCGGTGTTGAAGGAGGAGTTGATGACGTCCCGGAGTTGGGGTGCGATGATGGAGTCGGCCTTGTTAAAGACGTGGTGGGGGCAGGGGTCGGTCGGAGATCCGGAGTGGATGGTGTTCATCGTGCGGGCTGTGTCTTCGGTGGTCACCGTGGTCCAGGAGCGGAGGGTGGCGGTGGGGGGCGTTGGTTCGACGGTCGGGTGCGTGGAGGGTGCGCCGAAGCTGCTGTGGATGTCGGCGATCTTGCGGTGGAAGTACGAGGCAAGAGAGTCGCAGAGATCTTGTGAAGGAGTGATGTCGTTGTTGCCGGTGCTGGGGTTGGAGAACTCCTTGACGATGCTGAAGAGTTCCTTGCCGTCGTGGGCGTTGTTGTCCAGTCGTTCCTTCATTGATTTCTTCTTGGTGGTGCGGATGAGCTGGTGGTGCTTGCGGGTGGCGTCTGAGGGCGGTCATGTTGTCTGTGGTCTGGTCGAGGAGCCAGGCTTTCTCGAGGGTGCGGCAGTTCTTCTTGGAGTCCTTGAGTTCGTCGGTGAACCAGGAGGCTTTCTTGCTTCTGGGTCTGCTGGGCGGGTTCTTAAGTGGCGCGAGGTCGTCGGCGCAGGCGGTCAGCCACTGCGTGAGGTTGCGTGCTGCTTCGTTGGGGTTTGTTGTGCTGGCAGGTGGGTTCTGGCTGAGGGAGGTGGTGAGCTGCTCGGCCGTGATCTTGCTCCAGTTCCTGCGAGGAACCTGTTGCGGGTGGTGGTGGGTCGTGATTCTTCTGAAGCTGAAGTGGACGCAGCTGTGGTCGGTCCAGTGAAGTCCGGTGGAGTGGCTGAAGGTGATGTGCTTGCTGGATGAGAAGACGGGATCAAGCGTGTGGCCGGCGTAGTGGGTGGGGTGTTGACCAGTTGCTTGAGTCCGATGTTGGCGAGGTTGTCCAGCAGGGCGGTGGTGTTGCGGTCCTTGTTGTTCTCCAGATGGAAGTTGAGGTCCCCTAGGAGGATGTAGTCAGCGGAGCGGAGGGCGTGCGGGCTGATGAAGTCCGTGATGTCTTTGCTGAATTGTGTACGTGGTCCCGGGGGTCTGTAGACGAGGGTGCCTCTGAGGGCCGTCTTGGGGGTCGGTGTGTATCTGGAAGTGGAGAAACTCGGCGGCGGCGAAGGTGTCGTTGGAGTCGGTCGTGATGCGGATGGTGTTCTTGTGTACGATGGCGATGCCTCCTCCAGTCTGGTTGACGCGGTCTCTCCGGATGATCTTGTATCCGTCTGGGATGGCGATGGCGATGTCGGGTGCTGAGGAGGCGTTCATCCAGGTTTCTGTGAGGAAGGCGACATCTGGTGAGGTTGTGTCGAGCAGGTTCCAGAGTTCGATCGCGTGTCTGTGGATGGAGCGGGTGTTGAGCAGGATGCACTTGAGGTGGCTTTTGTGGATGCTCGGCTTGGTAGCTGTGGTGCAGGTCCGGAGTCAGGTGAACTTGCAGGCTTGACAGGTGAAGGGTCCGTGGGTTCGTCTCGGGGTGGCTCGGTGGCAGGCTCTTGTTCGGTCGGGTTTGAGTGCGATGAGGGTGGTGGCATCGTAGGTCCGTCGTGTGGGCTGGCATCGTCAGGGGCCAGGGGTCCTGGCACTGGGCGCGGTCCAGGCGCGGACGGGCGCAGTCGGGCTTACCTTTGGCGCACCATCGGCGCTCCGTCGGTGCTCCCGCTGCACGCGTCCGCTGCGCGCGTCCGCTGCGCGGTCGCTCAGGGGGCGTCATAAGTAAGGAGCCGGGAGGGAGGAGCAGTTGGGTGGCGGGAGCGGGGCGGCGAATGGAATCACGGGGGGCGGCGGGAAATCCCGGAAGCAGCGGGAAAGTCCCAGGAGCAGCGGGCAGCGAGCGAAGGAATCTGCAGGCAGGAGGCGACAAGGCAGGCAGGAGCGGCAGCAGTGAGTGGGGCGACCAAGCCCTGTGGAGGGCTGAGCGGTCACTTTCATATAATTATCCCCAGATCCGACGCGTTTCAAGGCTGTTCCGCCCCTTCATCATGGATTATGCACAGGGGACAGCAAGGACTCATACCTCGTAACTTTCCACCCTTTTATTAATTGAAAGTACGCCCCCAGTGGGCGTGGCATTATGACAACTCAGCCAGCTGCATGCTGGCATTTATAGTCCAAACGAGGTGAGTAAATAATCCTTAAGTAGGTTTGCCTCCGCTATAGATTGCATTTGCATTACATTCCTTAAGTAGGATTGAAAGGTTTAGTCTGCGTGCCTTTTCACCCGGTGACAGCGTGCTTCACGGCATGGAAAGGGTTTCCTTCCGAAGCTTCCTCTGTCTCCAGCTGGCTTCAGGGAAGAAGAGAATGGTGCTCCTGCCCCACGGCCAAGGGTAGCCGTGTGATAAATGTTTAAGCAATAGCCCTCGAGCTTTGGACAGGGCACTCTGACGCTGACACCCACCATCCGGTTTGCAACCTTGCTGAAGCACACAAACCTCCTTTCATATAATTATCCCCAGATCCGACGCGTTTCAAGGCTGTTCCGCCCCTTCATCATGGATTATGCACCGGGGACAGCAAGGACTCCTACCTCGTAACTTTCCACCCTTTTATTGATTGAAAGTACGCCCCCCAGTGGCGATCGCCACTAGGTATATATAGTTAGGATTGGCTACCATAGGAAATCTGCAACATTCTATTGGGAATAACTTTGGCGCCGGTTGAGGAATTTGCGTGTAATTTTCCAACATATTGGCCAGCTCCGCTGCGCTCCTTCCCTGAAAGTTTCGGGGGGATTCGTTAAGTGGGGGCTGAGAAAAAAGGGGGATCCCAAAACGTGTTTTCCCCATGTTAATTTCCATAGGACGTTCTGACAAGTCTACAGCCCGAACCGCTGAACTGAATTACACCAAACTTGGCAAAATTGTAGGGACTGGTACGCAGAAGTGCCTTTGCTATATTTGGTGAAAATTGCTCCAGTGGTTTTTATGAAAATGAACTTCAAAAACATATCTGGGCGGAGCCTAACCACACATCTCATTGGGAAATCTGATTGGCTGTCAGCACTTCATCCAAGAAGTGTTGGCAGCCATCTTGGGACCAATATACATGATAGCACCTCATTAAAAAACATTGCAGTTAATAGAGGGTTTTAGGACTATAGTCACATTATAAATCATTGGTTGATGGTACCATACTCATTTTAGGAATTGTGGTGTGTTCTAAGGTGATTTTACCATGTGAAAAAGCCTTCTGCTGGGATATCATGAATCATGTTTGAAAGAAAACTATTATCTCATGCTTTTCCCCACAGTGGTTTGGAAGGGGATCTATAAGCTAAACTGAAAGCATATTTTCTGTGAATTCACATTATCTTTCTCAGTCATGTGAGAATGAAGTCTGACATTCTCAGTAAAACATGTACATCCAACAAGGACAGAGACTGTCAGTTGATTCCTTTGTGTTCTACTGCAGCCTCCTAGAGTGAGAGACTGTCAGTTGATTCCTTTGTGTTCTACTGCAGCCTCCTAGAGTGTTCTAAAGAACAACTAGAGCGCTAACAGTCCTACTTATTACAAAGGTATGGCACACCTGAAGCCATCTTGATTGGAATAAAGTGGTAACTCTTAAAACATTTAATTTAAAAAGGAACAAAATGAGGGGGTATATTTTGCCATACAAAGTATGATTAGTGCTGCAGAAAGAAATATTAGGGCACATTTTGAGTGACTTCTCAAATCCTCTTCAATTTCATTAAAAAATTCTGACATGCAGTCTCCCAAGATGGCCACCAGAGACAAAAGAGCCCAAATGTAGCCCAAATATCACCCAGATGTAGCCCAAGTATTGCCCAATGACAGAATGTCCCAGAGTGTTAGAAAGAACAACTAGAGCGCTAACAGTCTTATTTATGACAAAAGTATGGCACACCAGAAGCCATCTTGATTGGAATGAAGTGGTAAGTCTGAAAACATTTAATTTAAAAAGGAACAAAATGAGGGGGTTCATTTTGCCATAGAAAGTATGATTAGTGCTTCAAAAAGAAAAATTAGGGCACATTTTGAGTGACTTCTCAAATCCTCTTTTATTTCATTAAAAAAATTCTGACATGCAGACTAAAACATGCACTTTGAATACCAGCAGAAGACTTCCCTGGTGAGCAGTAGCTTTACTACAGTGATCTAATGATCCACTAGAGTGCTAACATTCAGAATTTATGGCAAATGTGTGACACATCTGAATGCCTTCTTGATGGAACCAAAGTAAACACGCATTGAAAATGCAATAGATCTCGCCCTCGTTTAAGTTAAAGCCATTCTGTTTGTAATGAGGTGGCTTTTTAGCTTTGCTTTTATTACTGTTTTTAAAACTTTCATGTAAATAACATGCATATGTATGCATATATGTATATGTATGCATGCATTTATATTTGTATTTATATAGATATGCAGATTATATATGTTTATATATGTATGTGTATATATATATATATATATATATACACATATATATATAAATGCATATGCATATATATATGCATATATATATGTGTATATGTGTAGAGAGGTAGAGACTAGTAGAGAGAGAGGTAGAGAGGTAGAGAGGTAGAGAGTAAAGTGAGTAATAGAGAGTAGAGAGTGAGTAGTAGAGAGCAGTAGAGAGAGTAGCAGAGAGTGGGTAGTAGAGAGTAGTAGAGTGAATAGTAGAGTGAGTAGTAGAGAGTGAGTAGTAGAGAGTGAGACGTAGAGTGAGTGGGAGAGAGTAGTAGAGAGTAAGTAGTAGAGTGAGTAGTAGAGAGCAGTAGAGAGTGAGTAGTAGAGAGTAGTAAAGAGTGAGTAGTAGAGAGTAGTAGAGAGTGAGTAATAGAGAGTGAGTAGTAGTGAGTAGTAGAGAGTTAGTAGAGAGTGAGTAGTAGAGAGTGAGTAGTAGAGTGAGTAGTAGAGAGTAGTAGAGAGAGAGTAGTAGAGAGTGAGTAGTAGAGTAGTAGAGAGTGAGAAGTAGAGAGAGTAGTAAAGAGTGAGTAGTAGAGAGAGAGTAGTAGAGAGTGAGTAGTTGAGAGTAGAGAGTGAGTAGTAGGGAGTGAGTAGTAGAGAGTAGTAGAGAATGAGTAGTAGAGAGTGAGTATTAGAGTAGTGGAGTAGTAGAGATTAAGTAGTAGAGAATAGTGGAGAATATTCCAAAGTTTGGCACAGCACCACTTGCACAATAAGTCCAATCAAATCATATCACTTAAGAGTCCTTATTGAAGCGCTGAATCTTGGTGTATGTTCAAATGCTTTTATTTTCCTTAAGTTTATGTATCACAGCCAGCCGACACGTTTCGTTCTGTACAACTGAACTTCTTCAGGGCGTTCTTATTTCCTTCAAGTTATGTCGGTATCCTGTTGTCATATAACTAGATATTTCTTCCAAATGTTAGACGAGACGTAAGTACATTCTTATTCAAAGTGACTAGGTATCAATTTTACCCACACAATTCGGGCAGACTTGAGTAATTTATAGCATCCTCAAAGTCAGTATTTCAAAACTTCCAAAGAATAGGACATGATAATCCAAATCCAAATGTTTCTCAAGAAAAGTCATTTTCAATCGTTCGGAATATCGGCATTTGGGCAGATATGACCCAGGGACCCCCAGTATGCAAGGGGAATTAGTCCCCCCTCTGCAAACGCGCCAGTGGCCTGCGTTCCAGAGAGGTGTAAAAAGGGGCATAGCCTCATTACACCTCTGTGCAATGCAGCCCCCTGGCGCATACTGGAGGTTCCAGGTGGGCTAGTTGGCCCCCAGGGACCCCTAGTATGCAAGGGGAATTAGTTCCCCCCTCTTCAAACATGCACGGGGGCTGCGTTGCACAGAGGTGTAAAAAAGGGTGTGGCCTCATTACACCTCTCTGCAATGCAGTCCCCTGGTGCATACTGGAGGCTCCTGGTGGGCTAGTTGGCCCCCAGGGACCCCAAGTATGCAAGGGGAATTAGTTCCCCCTCTGCAAACGTGGCAGGGGACTGCGTTGCAGAGAGGTTTAACAAGGGGCATAGCCTCATTACACCTCTGCAATGCAGCCCCCTGGCGCATACTGGAGGTTCCAGGTGGGCTAGTTGGCCCCCAGTATGCAAGGGGAATTAGTTCCCCCTCTTCAAACATGCACGGGGCTGCGTTGCAGAGAGGTGTAAAAAGGGGCGTGGCTTCATTACACCTCTCTGCAATGCTGTCCCCTGGCGCATACTGGAGATTCCTGGTGGGCTTTCAGGTCTTATATAGTTAGGAATTAGCATTAAAAAAACCTTAGAAATTCACTGAAAAAAACATAGGTTTCAGGCCTTATATAGTTAGGAATTAGCATTTAAAAAATCTTGCAAATTCACTGAAAAAACCATAGGTTTCAGGCGTTATATAGTTAGGAATTAGCATTTAAAAAACCTTTGAAATTCACTGAAAAAACCATAGGTTTCAGGCCTTATATAGTTCAGAATTTGCATTTAAAAAACCTTTAAAATTCACTCAAAAAACAATAAGTTTTAGGGGTGTTATAGTTAGCTGGACATTTCACTCATACAAAACCATTGAAATTGCTCCTATATAGTTAGTTGTACTACCTATATTTAGCGCACCCGCAAACCACTGCTGATGATGTCACATATTACATCATTCATGACATGGTCAGTGACATCACTGATGACATCTCAAATGACATCACTGATGACATCACTGATGACATCATCCACGTGACAATCACATACACCTTTTCATACACTAGAAAAATCTTTCATCACTCTTTGTAAAACACAGAGTATCATATTTGAATCCATTGTTACAGCAATACAAGTATCTAAAAACCCACTCAGTGATTCATAGATGTATACACACATCTAATCACTTACCTGTAGATTCACTCATACATGCTGTCAATGAACAATAGAACACTAACAAAAATACATATACACCTAAATCGACATTACACACCAGCACACATCCTATTCACATACGAAGTCATCCTACTCACTTATGCAAACAATGGATCATACTTACATATTTACTTAGCTACACACTTATACTAACACAACTTAATCTATTCATTTAGATAGTAAGTCATACTTAGTGAATTATAAAATCATTATTACAAGTATAAAGGTATCCATACAGTCACTCACACAATCATTGAGTCTTATGTATACTTATTTATATACAACTGACACATACACTGCCTTTTATTTTTCTAGTTTATTGGACATGTACCATTGAGAAATATATTTGCTCATCACCACACCCATAAATATATTCACTCACCCAAACAACTGTTAGAACATGTAGTTTTAACTTCATATATCTAGTGAATCAACTATTCACACTTCTTTGGGCAGTCACACCCCCCCCCCCCCCCCACCGAACCACACACACATTCACTCTCCCATACAAATACTCAGCTAACTAATCAATAACTAATATAGACTTTCACATAGCTAGTAATCAACTGGAGAACCAGTTTACACAACAACTGACAAAGTGACACAGATATTCAAACAGTTTAGTCACTATCCACTATATTTAGTGAGACACTATAAATTGGTCAAGTAAACAGTCAATTACATTGATACTAAATCCTCCATCCAAATATTTATTTTTATATATCCACTCATTCTTCAATGCAAATTGCTGTATATATATAATGCATATTTAAATAACGAAGCAAACCACATTCACTGGATGATGTCAGTGATGTCATCAGTGATGTCATTTGAGATGTCATCAGTGATGTCATTGACCATGTCATGAATGATGTAATATGTGACATCATCAGCAGTGGATTGCGGGTGTGCGAAATATAGTTAGTACAACTAACTATATAGGAGCAATTTCAATGAGGGGCGTGGCTAAGCTGGTTAAGATGGCGGACGGACTCCCTTAGAGCTCCGGTCAGCCACTCGCCACGCCAACGATTTTAGCTGCCGCCGCATGCCTTGATCACCACCAACAGATGTAGGAAATTGCAGGGACCTCCTGGGACGCCTCGAGGAAAAACGGCGGATCCGAGTTATGCCCGCATTGGCCCTGGAAGACCTCGACCGAGCCTTCACCAAAATGGCGGCGCCCAGTTACTGACGAGGAGGGTCCCGAGTGACCAGTGCGACCCTTTCTGCTGGGTCCCGGAGTGCGCCACACACCGCATCGGAAGAGCGCTGCCCCTTGCTAAACGCGGCGGTGTCGGGGGAGGAGTCGCGATACCAGGACCCGCCGAGGAGACCCGGCGACCAGAAGTCGGCGCGGGACCTTTCTACCACGGGAGACTCGAACGGAGGTGACCCCTGGAGACCCAATGCACCAGGGGGACGCGGAGGCCGGTGAGGACCCAGCCGACCACCCCTGGACACTGGAAAGGCCGCCCGCAGATATCCCTGAGACCTTCCCATTCCAAGATGGCGCCGCCGAAATGAGCCCGCGAGGGACAGGGGCAGAACGACCATAGCGACCAGTGGGGGTCCCTTGAGACTGGCGCCCAAGTGACAATTCCAGTGGCAACCCGAGGCGGAGGGTGACAGGACGCAGCAACACGTGCGTCCCCGAGGTGAGCTCTGACTCCCCAACTTGAGCCCCAGACCCAAACCCCTCCGGGGAGCACCGACTAGCTGTAACTATATTCTGCAGGGGAACCGGGAGTGGCGGGCAGCAGTGAAGGAGTCCCCCGACCACCCCAGTGACACGATAGAAGATCAGACGGAACGGGGTACGCTCACTCGGAGGGCCCCCCACCTCTCATATCGAGGGCGAACCACAAGCCCCCCCCAGTCGGGTGTCAGGGGACCCACCTGGAAGAACTACAATAGGCGGAGGGGAAGTCGGAAGCTCGCTCTGCTTGGCGCCGCCGCACATAGGGGGTTTGCATCACATCAGCCGGGCCGGATCGGACCGGTAGATCACCCGCACCACCCATGGGGCGAACGCAGCGAGCGGTGCCAACGACACCGGTGCCGGCACAGAGAAGATCACCATCCCCGGGCCCCTCACGTGGATCAAAGACCGGGGGTCCTATACAGGAATCGGAAATGTCCACGAAGCTGGACAAAGTCCTGGCGGCCATCGAGCACTCACGAGTCTCCATGGAAACGAAGTTCGGAGAACTGGCCTCGGACATCACCCTATTGCGAGACGACCATAGAAAGCTGGCAGATAGGGTGAAGCAGGAGAGCCACACGCTCCAAGAACTAAAACCTCAGGTCCAGCTCAACCAAAAAGCCATCAAGGACCTGCAGGAGAAGGTCACCTTCCTGGAACACAAGGCGGACGATTTAGAAGGACGCTCCCGTCGGAGCAACATACGTCTGATCAATCTGCCGGAAGGAGTGGAGAAAGAAGACCCTATTCGATATATCGAGTCTTGGATAAAAACGTTCACCCGGACCCAAGACCTGACGCCGTTCTTCTCAGTAGAAAGGGCACACAGGGTGCCGACTGGACGACCTCGAGCTGGCTTCCCACCCAGGCCATTCCTTTTGAAACTTCTGCATTATCAGGACAGGGACGCAATCCTGCGGGCGGCCAGGCAAGCGAAAGTCCTCAGGGTGGAAGACAAAACTGTGATGGTGTTCCCGGACTATTCCCAAGCAGTACAACGCCAACGCGCCACATTCCTCACAGTAAAGCAAGCCTTGCGTCAACTTAAGATACCATATGCCCTTCTGTTTCCGGCCCGCCTCAAGATCATCTATGAGGATGCCACACACTTCTTCACGGACCCGGCGGAGGCACGACACTGGTTGGATCACCGCAGTCAGCCGCGATCGGACCACGAGGACACACCGTCGAGCACGGCATCCAGCAGACGGCGGCGACTTCGTGCCAGAAAGGTCATGCTCACACAGATGAACCGACCACCGTCGCCCAACGTCAAACGTGTCCCAGACTTGGAACAAATCATAGCAGAGCGACGGAAAGCCATACAGGCAGCGGCGGGGATCGAGCAACTGAACGCCGAACGGGAGGTGGATCGAGGCCCCCACATCTTTACATCCGAAGATGAAGGCCAGAGCGACGTCCGCACCTCCAGAGATGGTTCCGCCTCCCCGCCACTGGTGACCCCACAGACGGCGGACACACTCATCTGATGGTACCAGACACGCCCAGCGGTAAGATTGCGATGGAAGAGCATCCAGCCGACGGCGGAAGCCGAGAAGACACGCCTAAGGTATGGGTGGTAGCATACACACACACAGAGACACATTATGGCGAGTGGCCTTGACCCCAGATCGGGGTTCCGCCGCCTTACCACCCCCTCACACCAAACGAACTAGAGACAGTACGAGATGTACAGTTTGGGCTCATCGTGCCTTGCAATGGGCCCCTTCAGTTGGGACTGTTTCCCATATGTTGTTACCATGTTAAGCCCCTTTCCTTTTAACCCGGATACCTACACGGGAGGTGGCGTTCTGGTCACGGTGAAATCAAGTATGGAGGGAGGTGATGTGAGCGAGAACGATTCTAGACGTAGCCGAGAGTTGGCGGAGGAGCCAACCATTACGACGGACACAATCACATGACGAAGCCCCCTAACACGGACTTTACCTTTATCACACTAAACGTCAGGGGGCTGCATACGGCAAGTAAACGGTATGCAGTCTATGCCTATCTAAAGAGACAACAGGCACATATAGCTCTTTTACAAGAGACTCACCTGACGACAGCGGAAGTCGACAAGTTACAGAGGAAGTGGAGGGGCGTGATCTGTGCCACAGGGTACTCTGCATTTGCCAGGGGCACACTAATCTGGATCAGACCGGGAGTCCCCTTCCGTGAACAATCCAGGGTGGTAGATAAGGAGGGGCGCTACGTATTATTGGAAGGACAACTGGATGGGCAACTGGATGGGCAACCTATCCTGATAGGCAGCATCTATGCCCCCAATGTAGAGCAGAACGTCTTTTGGTCTCGCCTCACAAACACATTGGCACATTACACCCACACCCCTTGGCTCCTAGGAGGGGATTATAACAGTGTTCTAGACACGGCCCTCGACCGGTCCCGTCCCCCACCACCACGATCACCGATATACAGACAGACGGAACTCTTCAACACATGGGTTCGACACTGGGCACTGACGGACACGTGGAGAGCATTGAACCCCACGACGAAACTGTACTCGTTTCACTCCATTCCACACGACCTTCGAGTGCGACTTGACCGATTTCTCTGCTCACCTGATATACACGCCAAAGCTAGACACACAGACTACTTAGGCAGAGTACTGTCAGATCACGACGCCCACGCCCTGACCCTCCGATGGAGACCACCCCACCCCCCAGTTCCTACCTGGAAACTCCCTCGGGAGTGCCTCACAGATCAGGTATTCACACATGAACACGGGGAACACCTGCAGGAACACTTCAGACTCAATGCGGGCTCGGCATCGTCTAGTCTCGTGGAGTGGGATGCACACAAAGTGGTAGCGAGGGGACACTGCATCCAACAAGTACTAGGGGTACGACAAGGGCTAGAGCGCGCATTACATGACACAGAACAGAAGTTGGCGACCATGCTACGAGCGGATGACCGCGGCTTAGTGACCCAGCAGCAAATAGCAGAAGCTAAATCAAAATATGCTGAGACACTGCGAGACCTGCGTAAATACAACTTCAGAAAATATGCCGGTAGGATGCACCGGGAGGGCAACAGGGGTGGCACACTCTTGGCATGGGTAGCGCGACAGGATCCCGACCTGAAACCTATCACGGAAATCACAGATCAGACCGGCCATCTCCAAACATCCCAGATAGCAATCATGCAGGTTTTTCACACATATTACTCGCAAATATACCAGACCCCTAACCAAGGCGACACCCTCGCGGCGTCTAACTTCCTAATCCCGTTGCCTATCCCCCAAGTCTCGCCGGCGCTCCGGAAGGACCTAGACAGGAAATTAACACGAGCCGAGATCAAGGCCGCAATAGGGATGCTAGCCAGAAACAAGGACCCAGGCATGGACGGCTTCCCCCTCGAGTATTACCAGACCTTCTTGCCTTACCTTGTCCCGCGTCTGACGATTATGTTCGAAGATGCACTCGGAATAGGAGTCCTCCCATGCTCCCTCAGGGAATCAATAATAGTATCGTTCCTGAAACCACATAGGGACCCCCAGCTCCCCTCATCCTACAGGCCGATCACACTACTTAACTCGGACTGTAAAATTCTAGGTAAACTGTTAGCGACGAGGTATGCCCAAGTCGTGCCTCAGTTGGTCCATCCCGACCAAAACGGGTTTGTGCCAAACCGCAACACATCCCAAAATCTCCGTAGGCTCTTCCATGTCCAAGACATAACTAGAGCCCAGTTCCCGAATGCAGCTTGCCTCATACTAGACCTCGAAAAGGCGTTTGACACCCTCCTATGGTCATATTTGTTCGACGTCATCGCCAAGAACAACTTTGGCTCCCGCCTAATCGCCTATACCAAGCTCCTGTACACACAACTCAAATCCAGGGTCCGGATCGGCACCTATATCTCCTCGGAATTCACCGTGGACAGAGGGACTAGACAAGGGTGCCCGTTGTCACCCCTCCTGTTTGCCCTGGCGGTCGAACCCTTGGCGATACGCCTAAGACGGGAGGGTGAAGCTTGGGGTATCCCCCTAGCGCACACGTGGCACTGCGTATCTCTATACGCAGATGACCTCCTGATTTATGTTAGGGATGCCACGAGCGACCTGACGTGCATCTGGAGGACACTAGAGGAGTTTGCGATGGTATCGGGCCTAAAAGTCAACTGGGGGAAAAACTCCATATACCCGTTGAGCCCCCATGTGGCCCCCTTCGAGATTCAGATGGGCACTCAAACACTGGCCTGGAATGCCGATGCCCCCCGATACCTGGGAGTACGGTTGTACCACACCCCGGAAGACTTATACACAGGGAATCACCGTAGGACGCTAGCTGGTCTTCGATCAGCGGTCAACTTCTGGAAGACACTCCCGCTGGCACCAATAGGCAGAGTGGCATTAGCAAAAATGATTATGGTCCCCCGCCTGCTGTATAGTTTCGCGAATCTCCCAGTGATCCCACCGCGTGCATTCTTTGGGGAACTGAACACTCTTCTGACGGACCTGATTTGGGGAGGGGGTCGAAAACGAGTAGCACTCACCACACTCTACCTACCTACGACGGAGGGAGGACTGGGGGCACCGGCCTTCGAGGCATACTTTCTGGCGGCCCAGCTCCAGTGGTTGTCTTATTGGACGGCGGGACGACACACAGGAGAGATCATCACAGCTAACGGCCCGCTCTCGCAGGCCGCGATTGTCAGACTCCTGCTGCCAGGCACTAAACCACTGCGGACATATCCACGGCAGGTGTCCGTTGCCCGAACGTGCATGATGCGTATACATCGCATGTCCAAAACACAGCCACCATATTCGCCTCTGTTGCCACTGGTGGGTTTTCCTCGTAGAGAGTCGTATTATTCCCCGGGAAGGCTTAGGGTCTGGACAGAACTGGCAATCACGGAAATCGGATCTCTGTTCGAAGATGGACAGTTACAAACGTTCGAACAGATGATGGACCGCTACGACTTGCCCCCGGGACAGTTTTTGCTCCATAGGCAAATACTAGATAGCAGTAATACACACTGGAACTCGGAGGCCGGGGAGCCTGCGACACATCCGGTCATTCACACGATCATGCACATGGGGGTGGGGAGACACCTGGTAACATGGCTTTACAGAGCGATACGATCGCTACTCCTCCCATCCCTCCAGTCTTTACGCCAGAAGTGGGAGACAGACTTCGGCAGAGTGGTCCACGATGGGGAATGGAAATCAGCCCTGGAATTTCCCAAAAAAGTCTCCAGAAACGCAAGGTTCTGTAACATACAATTTAACATACTACACAGGGCCTATCTCACACCGGGCCGCCTCCAACGATTCTTCCCGGATACCCACTTCGAATGCCCCCGATGTCGTACCCCGGGGGCCGACTTCAGACACATGTTTTGGGATTGCCCCACTATCCGCCTGTATTGGGACACGATCCATCGAATACTGGAGGAGGTTACGGGCATTGCCACCATGCCCACGTGGGAGGCAAGCGCACTCGGGATTTTCCGCAAACGGAAGACTGAGAAAACGCAATGCCGATTCCTATCACTAGCAATCCTCCTGGCGAAACGCAGTATTGCCATGCACTGGAGGACCCCAGCGGGGCCACCAGAGGCGGCATGGATCGGTGCGGTACGTAAATGGGGTAAGGCGGAGGAGGAGATACTCCGGGAGGAGGAGGTGCGGGGACATCGCAAACATCCCATATCCCAGGAGTGGGCGCAACTACTATATTCCTTCACACAAGCGACTAGCCCTCAGGAGCCACCTACAGCCCCGCAATCCCCGATACGTCCGACGACACCAACCCCCACGCTTACATAAGCATATCACAGATGCTACGTACATGTCGTGAGCAACCACACTCGGCGACCCAACGACACCTAGACACAAAATACCGACGCTCACTATAGGCATATACCCAATGACCGGAGAATATGTACTCTGTGCTTGGACACAGGTGACCTTGAAAACCCCCCCTCCCGTCCTTCCCCCACACCCATCCCTCCCCCGAGTTCACTGGTTCACCCCCATAGTTACTGGGTATGGAGACGAGATCGAGTTCGACAGAGTGCACCTCATATATGTTACTCAAGAATTGACTGCAAACATAGAGACACCACGATGCCGCAGGTGTAGTTCACAGACTCACATATCTGAGACGATCCCGCCCACGGGGTGCGCAGATACATTGATGGGATGCCACATGATGCGCGCTACCAAAGCACACAGAAAGGGACGATCGACAGACACTGGCCCTGAATTGTGAAATGTATAACAGAACCCTGATCTCCAATTGTATCTCAACGACTTACAACATTTTTTGTACTGAACGTTTACCTCGATTGATCACTGAAGTATTGTTTATGTAAATGCAACCAAAAAACCCAATAAACAAATTCAAAAAAAAAATAGGAGCAATTTCAATGGTCTCGTATGAGTGAAATGTCCAGCTAACTATAACACCCCTAAAACTTATAGTTTTTGGAGTGAATTTTAAAGGTTTTTTAAATGCTAATTCCTAACTATATAAGGCCTGAAACCTATGGTTTTTTCAGTGAATATATAATTATATATATATATGAGCCCGAACATACTAACAGTTGAAGATGCTCCTTCTTTTGAAGAAATCTGGGATTTACAGTCTGAACAAACTGCACAAAATACAGCGAATCCGTGTACTGCGCCGGATAGCGTGATCATCAATGTTGACAAAAATAAGGCGATTACACCATTTAAGCCTAAGTCCACCTTCAATCCGATTTCTACCCATGATAATCTGGATATTTATCAAGAGTTATTGGTGGAAGATCTTAAAAAGCTATATATAACTACAAACAAAAAAAGCCAAGCAATTGCACGACAGAATCAGAACTACAATCTACTGATAAAAAAGTTGAGAACAAATGAAAACCTAGTCGTAAAACAAGCCGACAAGGGAGGTAATGTTGTGCTATGGGCACGAGATAAGTATATAGCGGAAGCAGAGAAACAGTTGGGTGATACTGCCTGCTATCGAAAAACCAACATTGTATCCATTAAAACAGCTTGGAATGAGCTCAACGCTAAACTTATGGGATGGCGCAGTTGTGGTTTGATTTCCATGGACGAATTCAAATTTATCAAAAAGGAATTCCCTGTTATTCCAGTTTTCTATCTGTTGCCAAAAATCCACAAAGATCCACTGTCTCCACCAGGGAGACCGATAATATCGGCGATCGATAGCGCAACGGAAAACCTATCAAGATACATAGACTTTTTCTTACAAGAATGGGTCAAAGGACTGAACTCGTATATACGAGACACAACTGACTTCTTGTGCAAACTATCTAAGCAGACTTGGTCTGATGATTACTTACTTATGACATTGGATATTTGTTCCCTGTATACGTCTATAAGGCATGTAGATGGACTGAAGGCAACACAATTCTTTTTGGATAAACGTCCCATACACAATGTACAGCATAACAAAATGCTTATGGGTATGCTTAATATATGTCTACAACAGAACTTTTTTACGTTTGGAGGTCAAGCCTATCAGCAATTGAGAGGGGTAGCCATGGGGTCTTGCTTCTCCCCCAGCTTCGCGTGCCTGCACATGGGGTTGTGGGAGGAGCAGACCCTGATGGGCCAGCACAGAACAATAATGGAACAGCATGCTATGCTATACCTCAGATACATTGATGATCTGTTTTTTATCTGGAGGGGTTCGAAGGAAAGTGCTATTGCTTTTGTAGATGGGCTGAATGTTAACAATTTGAATCTTCAATTTACCTCAACGATTAGTGAACTTTCGGTTAATTTTCTGGATGTAGAAATCTATATTAAGAACAACAGAATAGAAACAAAGTTGCACAGGAAAGTTACCGCTGGCAACACGGTATTACATGCCTCTAGTAGCCATCCTCAACATCTAATTCGCAGCATCCCCTATGGGGAGATGCTGCGAATAAAACGGATCTGCAGCACTGAGGATGAGTGTAATACTGCTCAACTTCAGTGCAGAGAGCGTTTTTTGGAAAGAGGCTACAGCCATAAAATGCTAGACGAGGCGATGACTAAAACAATGAAACTGAAAAGGGAACAACTAATAGAACCTTACATAAATCCTACTACGGTTATTGAGACTACGAGCTCACCGTCAGACAGAATACAGTGTAGAGCCATTGTCACATATAGTCAGCAACATGCTGAGATTCGCAGAATCTTTTCAAAGAACTGGAATCTCGTGCAAGGAGATCAGATAATAGGTGATTTAATCTGTAATAAACCAGAGATTACATTTAGGAAATCACCTTCCTTAAGTAATGCCATCGTAAGTAACACCTTAGAACTTCCAAAAAAGTGGTGGGAACGAATTACAGGCTTTAAGAAATGTCAAGTCTGTAAGGCCTGTAAACATGCCATCAATAAAACCCACTACACAAGTCCTTTCCATGAGAAACCAATTGCTATCAAACAAAAGTTAGGATGTAAAACAGAATATGTGGTATACTTTCTAGTATGCCCATGTGATCTTTTATATATAGGCAGTACACGCCTTCCAGCACATAAACGCATCCTTCAGCACCTGAGGGCTATCTCTGGTAAGGATCCATCCTATCCAGTGGCAAGACACTTTGAAAAATGCCACCAGAGCAACCCTGAATTATTAAAATATTATCTGGTTGACTCTGTCTTGCCATTAAGGAGGGGAGGAGATAGAGACAGTAAGTTGCGCTTGCTAGAGACTCGATATATCCTCGAGTGTAATAGCAAACAGCCTGGTGGGCTGAACAGTACGGAGGACCTGTACACTTGTCTATGAACTGTAGAAACATTCTATGATGGCCCTCACTGGCACCTGTACGTTCAGTTCAACACTCTAAAATCTCAATATGTTTGGCAGCCTGTGTAGTTCAAATTTTAACAATTTCACAATTTGTATTATATATGCACAATCACTTGAAATGGAACTCTTGTAAACAACCCTTATGGAAGTAACTAGTTGTATTGCATACGTCACGATGTTGGATAATTCCCATATACTAACCTAAAAACCCACTAGGGTAATATTTGGTTTACACCAATAGAAATCACGTGATTCCCAAAGTAATTTTGATACCAATGCAAGATCTGAATAATGTGAGATGTAAATAATAGGTGATCGTTTTATATATTTATTGTACATGATGTAAATATATGAATTTAGAGTACTCCCCTATATATATTTTTGTATACAAATGTAATTTGAGATATTTTCTCTTTTATATACATATATATTTTTTATATATATATATATATATATATTTTTTTTCTAAAAGCATTGTTTTTTAGGAATATTTCGATTCTGCTACATTTTGAATTAGATCTTTCCTTCTTTTTCTACAAAAAAACCATTGAAATGATCTATTTAATTCTTATGTAGATTTCAATTACTGTGGTATAATGAGTTTTACTTTGGGATGTGATTTAGGGATTCATAAGGGCACTATGCCCTAGATAACAATTATGTGATGTATACCCCTTTAAGATTTGAATGGGACTGTTGATTAATCATGTGATCAACTCAGCTATTTAAGTTACTTCCTTTCTTCTTACTGTGACATGTGATCAAGCCTCGGCTGAGGTGAAACGCGTCATGGCGACTGGTGGGCTGTTAATTCTTTATGAATAAAACTCACTGACAGAAGAGCACGGAGTTTGTGGCTTTACTCTAATTCCGTCTACTATTGGGTGTAGTGTGGCTATACTGTGCCCTATTGTTGCGGACTCTATGCAATATATATATATATATATATATATATATATATATATATATATATATATATATACACACACACACATATATATATATATATATATATACACACACATACATATACACAGAGCAATGTTTATATAAATAATAAGCATGGCTAATATGCATTTGAAAAAACAGTAAAGAGGAGGAGGGAAGAACAGAGGCTGACCTCCATCCTGGCATCTTAACGTGGTGCTCGCACAACTCGTACAACAACCGTTTGAACCTATTCATAGAGTGGATTTGAAGTTTCTGTCGTGGAAGGTGTCTCTGCTACTAGCTTTAACATCAGCTAGGAGGGTCAGTGACATTCAAGCCTTCACTATTAATCCGCCTTTCCTTCAATTCACGTCAAACAAAGTAGTTCTACGCACTAATCCCAGTTTTATGCCTAAAGTAGCTTCGGACTTCTATCTAAATGAACCAATCATTTGAAAGACTTTCTTTCCTAATCCTCAAATACCTGCGGAAAAGACTTTGCATTCCCTTGACATCAAGAGATGTCTAAAATTCTATTTACAACGGACTTCTACGATCCATAAATCTGACCGACTATTTGTGGCCTATGAAAAAATGTGACGGGGACACCCAATATCAAAACAAACCATAGCCCGTTGGATTTCTGCTGTAATTTGTTTCTGCCATCAGCAAGCAGGAAGACCATTACGAACAACTCCGAGAGCACATTCTACAAGAGCAATCTCCTCCTCTACTGCTCTTTTTGCTGGTGTGGCTCTTCATCAAATCAGCAGAGCTGCAACATGGTCCAGCAGGCACACTTTTACCAAGCACTACTGTTTGGAAGCTGCCAGTAATGCAGATATGTCTGTGGGACAAGCGGTTCTCCGTAATCTTTTTAAATATGGGTGGGCGCCGGATACGAGAAAACATCCGAAACAATCCTTTGAAGAATTGTTGAATTATCCTGGCTGAATAAAGAGGGTTGGAACCATCTTGTCAAAATCTTGAAATAGCCACTAAAAATACTTTCAGAGTAGAATGGGAGAGGCCTGATCTTGCCAAGTGCAAAAAGAATGGTAGAATTTGCTCCGGTTAAGCATGGATTGGATGAATATTGGCAGTTTGACACCACATGCAAAATCTTTTCCATTTAAGCCTGTACGTCTTAATAGTGGAAGGCGCTCGAGCGTTGGCTAAGACCTCCTTACAATCCGCAGGAATGTTTAAATGAGCGAATTCAAGGTGTTCAGGCGCCATGCTGCTAATCTCAGAGATGTAGGGTCCGGGTGGCAGATCTGTCCGTTCTGGATGGACAGAAGGTTCGGTTTTGGTCGAAACTGAATGTGATTGCATTCTGAGAGGAGGAGGAGTTTGGTAAATCAGAACTGGCTAGGCCACCTGGGAGCAATGAGAATTAGGCGACAAGGCTCTCTGTTCATTTTCCGGAGCACCCTGGGGACCAACGGTATCAGAGGAAAGGCATAGGCATATATCTGCGACCAATTCATTGTAAACACATTCCTGCTTGACCCTTTGTGAGGAAGCCAACTTGCAAAGAATGGGCATTTGTGGTTCTGATTGGTCGCAAACAGATCTAGAATGGGACAACCCCATTCCTGAAAAATTCGATCCAACGTTGGTTGATGTAGCTCCCACTCATGATTGGATACTGTTGATCTGCTGAGGGAAACCGCCAGGACATTGGAAACTCCCGGAACATGGATCGCTGACAGGCTGATCCTGTGTCGTATGGCCCAGTCCCAGATTTGTTGGGCTTGCTGAGAGAGCCGGGCAGACCTTGTTCCTCCTTGTTTGTTCAAGTAGTGCATACTTGTTGTGTTGTCTGTCCGAATTAGTCCTGAAGCTCCCAGAATGATGGTGCGAAAGGATTTTAGGGCCAGGAAGAGCGCTAGCAATTCTAGAAGGTTGATATGCCACTCCTGCTGCTGGACGTTTTACTTGCCGCTGACTGTCAATCCTTGAAGGTGTGCTCCCCACCCCTCGAGGGATGCATATGGGGTGATGGTAAACGTTGGTGTTTCCACTAGGAATGCGTACCCTTTTTCCACGTTCCTTTTGTGAGTCCACCAGAGTAAGTCTTCTCGCATCCGGGGAATGATGCGAATGAGATTCTCGAATGACCTCGAAACCTGCAACCATTGGTCGTTGAGCTCTTCTTGCAGGGGCCTCATTCTGAGACGGCAGTGGGGATCAAAGGGATGCAGGAAGAAATCATCCCCACAACGGAATTGTCTAACAAAAATCTTTACTAATTCCATACGATAGAAAATTCACGTATGAATTGGATTAATATGTTCAACACATTAACTTTCTCCATAAACTTATCAACCTAATAAAGAGATAGGAACAGAGTCTTTCTATACTCTCCATACTCGCAAAAGCAGTACAAATATTCCCGGAAGCAAACCCGCCCTACCGGGTACAGGACGGCAGAGTCAGCACAAGTGGTGCGGGAAGCGTGGAGCTACAGGTAGCAACGAGACCGGAGCACAAACGGTGCCTAAAAGATAAGTACATTCTTTTTAAACTAACTGGCTACCCCTTATTTTTAGAGAGGGCCCCCCCTCCGCCAGACTCCCTGTTACCCGTGGAAGCGCATAACACAGTGCGCGGAGGTATGTAAAAGTATGGTATGAATGGGGTATATAACTATTGCGGAGTTGGAAGATGGCTATATGTGCAGGCGATCACAGGCACCCCGCAGAAATACGAGTAACAAACTAATATTATACAAACGTGAACCCAGTGATATTTAGTCTAACGTTCGCGGTGCGAGTATCTAAGAGCCCGCTCACAGACGTACTGTTGCCTAGATAAATTGGAAAATTGAGATTTGTGTTTGTAATTACACCAGCATGATATTGGTAAAGAACAGCTAATATAGTTAACTAGAAGCAGACACCGCGCTAAGGCTTTCAACCTTTCTATATGGGGACACGAGCCTTCATTGTAACACCGGAAATGTGGCTTAGAGTCTGTACACCTCCTCCGGGGTTGTGAAACAAAATGGAGAACGAACAGGTTAAGTTTGCCAAACTAAAAGCAGTCGGTCTATAATGGCAACAAATAATGAGAGACATCATATGACAAGACAGTTGTTACCAGGTACATGAGTATGTGGTATCTGACTGCAGGATGCGGTGATCGATTAAAGTATTGATATAAGTTGCACTTTAACTGTATTATACACGTTTGATCTTTGTCCCACTACCCTCTCCGAGGTTATCCTCATTGTTTATATTTACAGGCACAAGATTGACCTCCAACCAGTAAAGGACTAATATGTCGCTTTGCAACACGTGTCACACGGTCCTGAAGAAAGCCCACCGACCTTCCTAGGCAACTAGGGCTGAAACTAGTCGACCTTTTAATTCACGAAAATTGATAGCGTGAGAATCTTAACAACTCTCCTGACGCATATCTGCCTAATTTTCACAATTAACTCTAATCCGGAATAACAAATCTTCACTCTGGCTGTCCAAGTTATTTTGACCTCATATTCACCACTTATCACTGGACACTACTGCTTTTAACCTTGGGATACTACCTCCTGGCGGAGGCTGCATACCAACTAACCCAGTGATTATGCAGACACGAGAGTGTTATAGCGTAGAACCAAGATATACCGCTACTAGAAAAAACATCCACTCACGTGCATGAGGGTTTTTTACCAACGGACATACCAGCGACCTGAAAACCCAGGTTAGCAGGACAAGTGATCCACCCCCCATTAATTGATTTATGAGATTACATTCCAAGGAAATTGGTTGGATCACACTTTTCCTTCTCCCTACCCTTTGATTGATGAGAAGCCTCTGTAAACTGCAGATTGAGAATTCCACTCTTGGGCCAAATAATAGACTTGCTGGAAGGCAATGAGTGCATGCGTTTCATGTAGGGGGCAATCTGGCATGAAGCCAGTGCAGTGGAACACAATACTGGTTGCGTGTTCTGTACTTGGTGTGATGCTATGTATTGCAGGCTCATTGATGCTCAACGCAAAACTTTGGCATAGCTTTTTATGAACAGACTCTTCTCTCAACCTTGGCTGAAGCCCTGAAGGACAACGGAGAAGGAACCTGCACTGACATCTAGGAGAGTTGCAAAAGAACAATTGATGGACAGAATGCAGTACAATGTCATACATTCACCCCAGTACAGAGATCTGGGCCTAATTCCATTTTTTTTTGCTCACCACGCAATTCCAGTTTGGACCCAGCCATATGCAAATCAGTCTTGACCCTGCGCCCAATGGGAACAGTCCAGCCCAAACTGCCAGGCCGGGTCCTCCCTGGACTGGAAACAAGCATCCTAGGACCGGTTTCGGACTTTCAGCCCTCACCAGCCAGGATAGCTTGACTCCATTGGCATGGAGAGCACGGGACCCACGTCTGGGCATACTTGTCCTACTCGGGGTGACAAATGCAAAAAGAACAATTGATGGACAGAATGCAGAACAATGTCCTACGATCACCCCAGTACAGAGATCTGGGCCTAAATCCATGTTTTTTTTTGCTCGCCATTCCAGTTTGGACCCAGCCATATGCAAATCAGTCTTGACCCTGCGCACAATGGAGAATGCGCATCTGGAGGCGGTGTATCCATACTATTCTTTGAACATCGTGTGAAACATGTGAAATGAATCCAATTGTTGTAATCTTCCTTTTCTCTTACCTTTTGGTATGTTCCATTCCCCCGCCTCTTCCCCTCTCCTTGGTTTCTTCCACCTGGAGCTTACCTTAGAATGTTGATGCTGTTACTTAGTTGTGGAGAGTGGATGGCCAAAAAAGCAGTACTTCGAACTACTCCGGTTCCTGTCATTCATACTTTCAACACTAATGTTAACGGATAAACACCAGTAAGAGATATTCTTATTTTTAGCAAAGATGTTAATACGAAAGGAAGTTTTTTTTAAACTGAGATCCATACCTGGGAGCTACTGAAAGATACACTAAGACGTGTTCGACTGAGTGGGATCTACAATTCTATGCTGCAGTGACAGATACAGCAGGAATGTTTCCATTGTTGTTTCACACAATTTAAAATCGGTGATGGGCACACCAAGATCCTTTTACCACCATTTAAGATACGAGCTAGTGAATAACAGTATATAATTTTCACTGTTTCGTTTATGATATTTATGAGCTCATTTAAAGTGATTGGAATAGTTTCATGTATGTTTCTGGTTTGCATATGGCTGGATCCAAACTAGGATGGCGTGGTGAGCAAAGAAGACAAGCATTGGAAATGCAATAGGGCTCGCATTAGGAAAGTTTGAGCTATTGGTCTTAAATGATTTTTTTTATTTATGTGTTATTTTTTAAAATAGCTCAATTAATAGCTTTGTCATTTACAAAGCCAATAGTTATAACTTTCGCAAATGTGACACCTATAGCATTTGTAATGCAACATGTTTTGTATTTACGTGACTTAGATGTATTGATATTACAAATAAGGAAAAAAAGAAAGAAAAATGGACCAACAAAAGAAGAAACCGGTATGAAGAGAAAATGCAAAACAGGAAAAGGACAGAAGAATGAAAACAAAACTTTAAAAAAAGTTTGAAACTAAGGGCAAGAAAATAAGAGACAAGAGTATGATGAAATGGAGAGCTAGAGGGGTCGGGGTGAGCACAGAACGAAGGTAGGTATGATTAACCGTCAGCACCAACAGTGGACATGCGATTGTGAAAATTGTGCTCTGAAAACAGGACGGAAACAGCCGTGGGCCAAAGTGCAGAAACGCAATTAAAGCTTAACGTGAGAGAAGTACAGACACACTTTGCACCGGTGAAACTAGACACGAGATTGGGAGTGGGCCTGGGCCGGGCGGTGCTGCTCTGCACATCATGGAAAACAACAGTTTATCGTGGCAGGGGAGGAAGAGGCAGACTGCGGGAAGAGGGCAGGGAGGGAGACGGCTGTTCGTAAAAGATGGAGATAGAAAGAGGAGACCGTGAGAAGAAAAGGCGGGCAGAGACAGAAGAATGATGTGAGCGTGGGGACTGGTGATAGATATCAGGGTGACAGGAGGGAGAGGGCGCGAGGGAAGGGACGGGCAAGAGGGGGAGGGGAAAAGAGATAAGAAGAAGGAGCTAAAGTGTGTATTAAAGTAAAAGCTATTGGGGGAAAAGCGGCCGGGAAAACAGCTGCTATGCTGGCTGTTTGATTGAAAGCTCCTCGCATGGTGGGGGCGGGTTCTTTGGGGGTTACATTTATCCTAAAAAGAATGCTCCTGTTGTCTGTAATAAACAAGTTTATACAGTCATACATTGCTGGTTAAACAGCGAAAATGAGCAAAAGTATGCAAACAAATTTGTGCAGCCATGTTAAGTTAAATAAATGCCCAATACAATAATACAAGTGTTGTATACACAAACAAATGTAGCCGTGCCTGGGCAGTGAAAGGGGCGGAGGGAGGAGAAATGCGAGTCACGGCAGCAACAGCCTTTGATGTGCCGGCCGGCCGTGCAGTGAATAATTAGGGGAGGAGAAATGCCGGCTAGGGGAAGCTTGAGATGCCTGTGGGAGGGAGGCTGGTGGCTTTGATGTGCATGCGCTTTTTGCCAATGCGCTTGCGCATTGAGCTTGTTTTTCTCGGGCACAACAACAAATCGCCGAGATGGTTAAGCTCTGGTTAAGCCACAATATAGCTCGCCAGCAATGCGCAAGCGCATAAGCAGGCGAGCCCTAAAAACGATGGATTAAACACAGATCTGGGGGTAGGTACATGTCTGCATTGTTCAGCATTCCATCCATCTGTTCTTTTTGAAAGATTGAATCGTACATTAAAAGAGGTGGGCGGTGGTATGATGGGTACAGTATTTGAACTCTGGTGCAGTTATAAAGCTTTTGCAAGAAAGAAGACAGTAATATCCTAAGCCTATCTTACCGATAATGGCGAGCAATTTTATTTAACAGAGATGGAAACATTTTTCAAGAATTGGGGAACTGTACATATGAAAGGGGCATCGTACAGAACTTAATACAATGGAATAGTTGAACCCTCGATTGTACATTAAAAGAGATTATTCAACATGCTAGTGTCTGCTGTAGATTGGAAAGGGCATTTACTAAAAAGATTGGCTCATCATTAGACTACTGGTAAGACCCACTTTGAGTTATTCAGAGGAGCGAACCGTGGCTGTAAGCTTGTTCCTGGGTGGATGGACTGAAGGAAGGTATTTTGTCTGCTGAAATTTCTCGGAGGGTGAGAGAGATAAGTTGAAAAAAAAACGTAAGGAGAATTTATATTTTCAAATGGTCACCAGAGACAGAGGTGAGTGTGGGTCAAGGCACTAGTAGGGCACTAGTAGGATGTGAGAAATTCTCAAAATGTACTAAGCCATGTAGAGTGGTTAAGTTCTTTAAAAACTCTGTGAAGGTCACTAATAGAAGAATTTGTAATCACAGTAGGACTTCTACCTGTTCAGAACATGAAATTTCATGTAATTTAGCTTTCAGATCTATTCCCTCAAGGAGTAAAGAATTAAATGGAAGAAAAGATGGTGATAAAGAACATATTGGGAGAAGAGTTTCTAAAAGACCGGGTTGTCTAAAAGACTTTGTTCAGGAAACTGTATTTATTTTGTACTTTAAATCTCTTAATGTGCAAGGATATACTTTTACTGCATACACACGTTTTCCATTCCTTTTGAAATGTGTGTTTTGTTGTTTGGGGGAAAGATGTGATTATAGTGGTTTAAGTTAATATATATTTCTTGCAATTGCTTATACCGGTCACTATCCCTATGTCATGTTCTCAGTTTCGCTAATTGTGTTCCTTTCTGGAAAACGTAACCAAAAAAGGGAATGAGAATTCTACTAGTATCAGCTGATTTTGGAAGGACTGGGGTTGTAGTTCTGCCCATTAAATCAGCTTTCAACATACCTTCATGCGCTATTGTAAATCTGCTTTGCCGCAGTCTCCACCAATCAAAGGGATGAAGACAAAAATATGAATCACATTCAATAAAGCCTGGTACAGACATGGGTAATACACAAAGCTTGGGGGTGGAAATTGAATGAGGGTGTGGGAGATTTTGCTGATATCTGCATGGTGGGACCCAATAGTTCATCAGTATTGGCTGCAAAGATACCTATTGAACAAGTTACTTACCTTCGGTAACGCTTTTTCTGGTAGATACTATATCTGCCTGTGGATTCCTCACCTTTTGAATACCCCCTTGCGTCAGCAACATTCGGAAATTCTTTTTTCGTAGCCTCGCGCCGACGTGGAGTCCTGACGTCATAGAGACACGACCTCGCTCGCGACTCCGCTGACGTCACCGACGCCTATAATAGGCCCACGCCGGCGTGATGACATCAGTTCCGCCCTTTTTTCCGTGCCATCGAGGCACACGGACGGACCAATGACAGTAGAAAAGCATACAGTATACGCAGTACACAATAGAAATGGCAAATACACACAGTGTAAAGTAAATGCAGGAAAGAAATTGAAACATTTCCCTGACAACAATATATATATATATATATACACATTACATAACAGTAATTCTGGCACAGAAGAGTGGACAACGGGGAGGCGGGTGGGTCAGTGAGGAATCGACAGGCAGATATAGTATCTACCAGAAAAAGCGTTACCGAAGGTAAGTAACTTGTTCTTCTGATAGATACATCTGCCGTGTGGATTACTCACCTTGTGAATAGAGTCCCACAGCAGTCCCCACTCCCGGAGGGTGTCCACTCTTCTAGACCAGAAAATCCTGAAGGACAGAGCGTGCAAAGTGACCGTCCCTCCTCACTTCGGAATCTAAGCAGTAATGTTTCGCGAAAGTGTGGAGGGAAGACCAAGTTGCCGCTCTACAAATATCCTCTACAGGCACACCTCTAGCCAAAGCAGAGGTCGAAGACTTAGCTCTTGTAGAATGAGCCCTTATACCCTCTGGTGGTTCCTTACCGGCCAAAGAGTAGCAGATCTTTATGCAGAGGACGATCCATCTCGACAAGGTTCTTTTATGGACCGCTCTTCCTTTCTTGCAGCCAGCAAACCCAATGAAGAGCTGGTCTTCCAAACGAAAGTCCTTGGATCTGTCCAAGTAAAAGGACACCGCCCTCTTAGGGTCCAGACGGTGCAGTCTCTCTTCCTCCTTGGAAGGGTGAGGGGGAGGATAGAAGGTAGGTAGGGTAATGGACTGTCCTAGATGGAAGGGAGTTACCACCTTAGGCAGAAAAGCAGCCCTGGTCCTAAGAACCATTCGTTCAGCATGTATGGTCAAGAACGGGGGCTTAGAACTAAGAGCTTGAAGCTCACTTACCCTCCTTGCCGAGGTTATTGCAACGAGGAAGACTGTTTTAAGGGTAAGAAGCCTCATGGGACATTTGTGGAGAGGCTCAAAGGGAGCACCCATCAAAAAGGTCAACACAAGATTCAAGTCCCACTGAGGCACAATAAAAGGAGTAGGAGGGAACTTATTCGTGAGGCCCTTCAAAAACCTTAAAACAACCGGTGATTTAAAAAGAGAGGGCTGGTCAGGCAAACAGAGAAATGCCGACAGCGCTGAAAGATAACCTTTCACCGTGGCAACAGCAAGCCCCTGTTGAGCCAGAGAAAGGGCAAATTGGAGAACGTCAGACAGATGGGCTTTCAAAGGGTCAATAGACTTTTCCCCACACCACGAGACAAATTTCGCCCACTTATAAGAATATATAGACTTAGTGGAGTCACGCCTGGCTGACAAGATGACATCCACAACGTCAGGTGGGAGGGAAAAAGAAATCAGGTTACCCCGTTCAATCTCCAGGCATGAAGGTGTAATGTCTGGAGGTGGGGGTGTAGAACCTGCCCCTCCATCTGAGAGAGGAGGTCTGCCCTGAGAGGGAGACGGAGCGGCGGGTGAGAGGAGAGGTAGAGTAGATCTGTATACCACACCCTTCTTGGCCAATCCGGGGCGACCAATGTGACTTGGGCCCGGTCTTGGCGAATCTTCCTCAGAACCCGAGGAATCAAGGGTATGGGGGGAAACACGTAAAGGAGTTGACCTCTCCAACTCAACTGAAACGCATCCCTCAAGGCTCCTTGCATCGGATACTGGAGACTGCAGAATGACAGACAGTGCGCATTCTCGTGAGTGGCGAACAGGTCCACCCGAGGAGACCCCCACATCTGAAAGATGTCGTGAACCACCTCCGGGTGAAGCCTCCACTCGTGGTCGGCAGAGAACTGCCGACTGAGACTGTCTGCACGAACGTTCAACACTCCGGCCAGATGATTCGCCATCAGACAAATCTGATGGTCCTGAACCCAGGACCAGAGACGCAGAGCCTCTCTGCAGAGACACTGCGACCCTACCCCTCCCTGCTTGTTGATGTACCACATCGCGGTCGTGTTGTCCGTCAGGACTTGAACCGACCGACCGCGAAGGGAAGGGAGGAAGGCCTTGAGCGCCAAACGTATCGCCCGCAATTCTAGAAGGTTGATGTGAAGCAACCTTTCCTTTGGAGACCAAAGACCCTTGACCTCCAGATCCCCCAGATGAGCACCCCACCCGAGAGTGGATGCATCCGTTATCACCGTGGCCACCGATGGGGGAAGATGAAAAGGCTTTCCTTGGGACAGATTGCCTTCCACGCCCCACCAGGACAGATCCGCTGCAGCTTCTCTGGAGATCCTCACTGACTCCCTGAGATCTCCGTTGTGCTGATACCACTGCCTGCGGAGGCACCACTGGAGTGCCCTCATGTGCCAGCGTGCATGGTTGACCAACAGAATGCATGAAGCCATCAGACCGAGCAGGCGAAGGACCTTCAGGACTGGAACAACCGCTCCATTGTAAAATAAAGGAATCATTTCCCGTATGTCGCGAATCCTTTGAGGAGGAGGGAATGCACGACATACAGTAGTGTCCAGTACCGCACCTATGAACATGTTGCGCTGGGAGGGCACCAGGTGAGATTTGGGCACGTTTATCGAAAAACCCAATCTGTACAACAACTGGGTTGTCTCCTGCAGATGATGAAGCACAATCTCTGACGACTCCGCTTTGATCAGCCAATCGTCTAGATACGGGAATACCGGAATCCCCGATCTTCTGAGATGCGCAGCCACCACTGCCATCACCTTGGTGAAGACCCGAGGTGCAGTAGTAAGTCCAAACGGAAGGACCGCAAACTGGTAGTGCTGCAAACCCACCGTAAAACGGAGATACCTCCTGTGCGACTTCAGGATTGGGATGTGAAAGTACGCATCCTGCAAGTCGAGTGACACCATCCAGTCTTCTTCCAGCAGAGCCTGAAGAACCTGAGCAAGGGTGAGCATCTTGAATTTCTCCTGCTTCAGATAAAAATTCAAGATCCTGAGATCCAGGATCGGACGAAGCCTGCCATCCTTCTTGGGAATCAGGAAATACCGGGAGTAGCATCCCTGACCCCTTTCCTGCTCTGGACCCACCTCTATCGCACCTTTTCTCAAAAGTGTTTGGACTTCCTCCTGTAGGAGTAACAGATGTTCCTCTGAGCAATATCCCTGGCAAGGAGGGTAATTGGGAAGGAATTCCCGAAAGGGAAGGGCATACCCATTTTCTACGAGATTGAGAACCCAAAGATCTGATGTAACCGATTCCCAATCTCGTAGAAAGTAGGTAAGCCGACCCCCCACTGGGCCTACATGATCCTGAATGGAGGATCTAGGGCTGCTTCACTGTGGCTGGGGGGTTGGAGGAGGTGGAGGAGGAAGAGACTTGACGACCTCGAGGACGTGTTCTCTGCTTCCCTCTGTAAGACCTATACAAGGTATTCTGCTGCTGCTGTTGCTGCTGCTGCTGAGAAGGTCTATACGACCGAAAGGAAGAGCGGCCAAATCCCCTAAACTTCCTGGTCGTAGAACCCCTGACCTGAAGGCCAAGAGATCTAGCAGTTGCCTTGCTGTCCTTGAATCTCTCCAAGGCCGTGTCTGCCTTCTTCCCAAAAAGCCCCTCACCATCGAAAGGCAAATCCAATAATGCAGACTGCACATCCGCTGAAAAGTCAGATGACTTCAACCAGGCTGAATGCCTCGTGGCAACCGCCGTGCCCATGATCCTTGCCACAGAATCTGTTGTATCAAGTCCACTTTGGATGACCTGACGAGCCGCTGCCTGAGTGTCAGACAAAGCTTCTTCAAAGTCCTTTCTACTAGCCTCAGGAACCTTAGGGACCAAAGAACTTATAGAGTCCATAAGAGCATGGATGTATCTTCCCATGAGGCAAGTGGCGTTAGAAGACTTCAAAGCCATGCTAGACGAAGAAAAAATCTTCTTCGCGACCTGATCTTGTTTCTTGGCCTCTTTGTCGCCAGGCACCTGCGGAAAAGCCCCAACCGACTTTTTAGAGCAAGCGGCCTGAATTACCAAACTTTCAGGGGAAGGATGTGACGATAAGAAAGCAGGATCCTCAGGAGCCACTCTATACCTCCTAGCCACACTTTTTGAAACTGCAGGAGCAGAAAAAGGCTTCTTCCAAACTTCCATTATAGGATCCTTTAAGGCATCGTTAAATGGAAGCAAAGGTTCTACTGACGAATTAGGAGAATGGAGGACCTCTGTCAACAAATTCGATTTAAACTCGACAGATGGCAAAGTCAGACCTAAAAGTCCTGCCGCCTTCTTCATGACAACATGATAAGGTTGAACATCCCTGGATGGAGCATCAGATCCAGAAGGCAAAGACCACTCCGGAGAAAACACAAGACCACTAGCATCCGCCAGGTCTTCGAAACAATCCCCTTCCAGTTCACCTTCCTCCACCTCAGAAGATGAATCATTAACTCCCTGCTCCTCCAGAAGTGGTTGAGCCTCTCTACGAGATCTCATTTTGACTCGAAGTGCAGTCGAATCCAACGCCGAATTCGACGGCTTCGGGGCCGACTTCGGAATCGAATCCGAGGGCTTGGAAGGCTGCCCCATAGAATCCAAGGGAGTCGGTGACGCCGGAACCGGGGTCGTCGACTTCGGCCGAGCCGGCGTCGATATCGGCGTCGATCTTGGTGGAGCCTGGTATTGCCACAGCGGAGTCGGAGCCGGCGTATATGGCATGAAGGGTGCTGGAGCATAAGAGTGAGGAACACCCAAATTGAAAGCCATAGGACCCATGGGACCCGAAGGCGCTCCAGAGGGGTACCACGACCTCGAGAAAACACCATACATCGCGTTTAAAAACGCAGAAGGGTCCTGACCTGGAGTCGGGAATGGTGGATGCTCAGGCTGACCTAGAGGCACATTAGAATCTGTTTCCCCAACAGGATTCGAAACCTCTTCCTCAACAGGAACTCCATCGGTGTCCTCCGGAGCCGGAGACGGAGTCGGAGTCGGATCCGGAGCTGGAGTCGGAGAATGGACCATCGACTCCGAAGGCGAAGCCTCACCTTCTCGATCCGACTCATGAGGAGGAATCACCTTCGACTTCATCCTTTTGGGAGACTTTGATCTGGAATGATGACGGGATCTGTGTCTCCTCTTCTTATGCTTCTTGTGGGAATCGGAAGCATGACCGGATGATGACTTCGAAGCCGACGCCTCTCGAGATCTTGACCTGGATCTCGACCTCGACTTCTTCGGATGCTTCGAGGATCTTTTAACTTTACTTGCTTTAAGTTTGGCAATAAGAAGTTTAGATTCCCTCTCACGAAGAGCCTTCGGATTCATCTTTTGACATGATGAACAACCATCGACGTCATGATCCGAGCTTAAACACCAGATACAGTCTTGGTGAGGGTCCGTAACGGACATCATCTTCCCGCATTCTCTGCAAGGCTTAAAACCGGTCTTCTTTGTCGACATGACAGCAGAACAGAAATATCTGAGAATGGAGAATTGAAGAAACGAAGTAACAATGTACTAAGGCTACAGAGTATCCCGAAACCGTTAGCGTCGACGACGCGGAAAAAAGGGAACTGATGTCATCACGCCGGCGTGGGCCTATTATAGGCGTCGGTGACGTCAGCGGAGTCGCGAGCGAGGTCGTGTCTCTATGACGTCAGGACTCCACGTCGGAGCGAGGCTACGAAAAAAGAATTTCCGAATGTTGCTGACGCAAGGGGGTATTCACAAGGTGAGGAATCCACACGGCAGATGTATCTATCAGAAAAGTAAATGCCAGCAATCAAAACTATAACCAATCCAGAAATGGTGTGACTCCAATACAATTCCGGGCAGACGCATGCCACCAACGAGCTAATGCAGAGAAGGGGTGAGGAGAACGCAATCCTATTTTATGAAACCCTGTCTACAGAACATAGCTAAGCCCATCAGTGCTCATCTACACAATGAAGCAGAACTATCTTAGGAGAGTATATTATGCACCAGTATTGCCTTGTTTTTAAATGTCACTAAGGTCGACATAGACCAGGCCAACGGTTTGCAGTGAACCTCTGCTCAATACTGGATGCAGCTATCTCAGCCTTTTCCTGTGGTCTTTTACTACCAATATTGATTAGGTACTTGCTTGCTCTAAGGCTAAATCAATGCACATAAAAGCAGACACCTTTTCCTCAGAGGATTGCGCAATTGCTGCTAATACTCCATAACATAGTGTTCGGTAGCAACAAAAAAATATATATTGAGGAGAATGTGTACAGTGCCAAGCCATGTCATGTGTCTGAGATAAATCAATGTACAAGTAACAAGTGCAAAACACAGCATGTATTAATGTAAGATAGTCTTCCAAATCACAAATTGTTACTTTCATGGAGATGGTCCCGGATAGCAGAATTGCATGGAAAAGCCAAAGCTTCCCATTGGGTTTTTTAATTTGTGTTTAATTTGACCACTAAACCTCAATTTTTTTATAGTTCCAGCATTTCAAACTAACAAACCAACAAACAGTTTTATAGAACATTTGATTATTCTCACTGCCTCAAAATATTAGTAATCTGCTTCTACAACGTATTTCCCTATTTATTCATCTTTAGACTGATTGAGAAACCATGTCCGTTTTCTTAATTACAAAAGTGGTCCAGCACAATGTAGTGGCATTCACATCAGCAATAACGATACGGAGTAAAGCAATAAGGATTTGGGAAACTTTAGGTGCTTATTCATTACAATGAGCAAAATACAATTTAAAAAAATCAGAAAGGCCAATGTTTTGATAAATCACGATAAAAAGTATGTTTTTATGCCCATGTAATTTGGGCTACGTAGGGGAAACATCAAGAGAATTACGTATCGGTCTACTGGAACACAAGTCGGCTATAAAGAATAATAAGGAGAATGCACCTTTGGCAGCCCATTTAAAGTGAGCTGGTCATACATGTACTGATTTTAGATGGTTTATCATACAGAGAATTAAGGGTACAAGAAGAGGTGGCGATCTTATGATCAAGCACAAAAACCGTGAGCAATGGTATAATTCATTCTTGGACTCAATTAAAACAGCTTTAAATACGAAGGAAGATTGGATGAGACTCTCAGAATAATGAGATTATGTAAAACACTAGGCTCAAGCATAGGTTGCAACAAAGAAGTACAGGAGAAAATTGGGGTTCTTGGTTGCTTTTTGGCCCCCTGGACCGGGAAGGGGGTAAGTACCTGCCTTGCCCCAGTTTTGGTCCAGTGGTGCCTCACGCTTCCGGGACCCATATGAGTTATATAAAAAACTTTCAGCTGATGAGCATGCTTGCAAAGAAACGTTGCGAGGTTCTTATGGCCCCAACATTAATTTAGGTATAGTATCAGATGAGATGTGGTATACACTTGGTCTTTAAACATACAATAGAGGGTATGGATGTGCATTAATCCAGGGTACTGCAGTGCACTGTTAATCCAGTAGACCCCTTTATTATTAGTAGAACAGAGGGTCGACACTGCAGATAATCATGTAGGTGGAATCCATCCTCGAGATCCCCTTGTGAAGCGTCCCGCAACTCTCCAAATTTGAGCGGTTCAGGAGTTGTTGTGAGTCCCACTGTGGGATCTCGGGAGACATTGTCGCTTTAAGGATTATATGTCCTAGCCGCTTTAAGTAGACAACCTCCTTGTAGATTGAAGTCGCCCTTTGATGATGCAAGCATAGAGCATCCGGTGCAGCGAGTTAACGAGGCTTCTTAAAAAGCAGGTGAAACCAAGGGTCATTTTCTAGTTGGATCACACTGGGGAACGGTACGGAGGAGGACGTGTTTCCTGAAATACTCGTTTGAGGTGAGGAGATCGTCTGGATAGATTGATCTCATAATTGGGACACTGGATCTAAACATAAGAGATTGAGCTGTTGGGCCGTTTTTTAATAAAAGGGTGTGTGTACCTTGTATTTAAATATTACTGAAGTCTAGGTCGTAGTGAGTAAACATGGGATGTAGTACTATTTGGTACCGAGACATAGGCAATCAAGAGGGAACTGATTTACGTGAGAGCATGCCTTACGCATTAGTATGCGCACTGATGTATGTATATATTATTTCAGACTGTTAACAGAACAGAGGGAAGCCAGTATATTATACACAAGACATGTCGTCCTCCAACGCCCCAGGACCAATACGGAATACATTTAAACGAGAACCGTGTATACTAAAGGTTGTTGTGTTGCCTGACCATTACGTTGGGGTAAATAGGAAGTGTATGAAGATCGAGTACACATAATAGGAGCACTCAATAATATCCATTACCTAGGTCCCCCCTTTAGGATCCCACTAATATCACAAGGGATCAAGTTTAACCTGGACTTGAGGTGGACCACGTATTGAACGTTATTTAAGATTTGCGGAAAGCTCAGTCTTCTTATTAAAAGGCACCAGAAGTGGTATGGGATATAAGCACAAAGCAATTAACTATGGGTGGGGGGCTAAGTGGCCAGCTGAGACCGAGTCACGCATATAAAGTAATATCCATGATTTCTTTATAGGACTTCTAAGGGCCTAAGAATTTGTAATCCCTTTTATTATCATCGCTTCTCCAGATCATGCTGGAGATCACCAGTCCATTTCACACTTACCGAGCAGGTGGGTGTTATGGTTATTATGTTCTTCTCCAATTAAACTTATGGTTGTGGTCCCCATTGATATACCACATTCATGGATATTTCTTATTGTGCCTGTTTAGTGCAAAAGAACAAACATGGGAGAAGTTTCCCCCTGTTTGTATAATAGTGGACTAAATATGCTCCTTGTAGTCTGGAGAATAGCAGCTCTGATAAAGCTCAGGAGTACGGTTGTCAGAATGAGTAGTGTCTTTTCTGCTTGGTTTGAGTATATATGAAGAGAGATAGGAATGATAGCCATGGACCCTTATTAACAATTATGTAACCACATTGTTTAATTTCCTCTAAAAGAGAAGCACATTAACAAACTATCTTTTGTAACTGTTTTTAAAAAGAAAATTCTTTCAAAATATTTGTGTAAAATTACGTGGTTGTGATTTTTTATATTTGAGTTCTCAATTAGGTGACATGAATTTGCACCAGCAATTGTATCACTAGGAGAGACAGTTGTTACTCTAGTCCTGATGAAGGTGGTCTCTGAATAATTTATTGCCACTGAAACGCGGCAACGCCCATTTGTGGTTTTTAGCTTATATTCAAGGATCTTTCTATACCCAATCTTGTAATTCATTGATGGATCTCTCGGAAATCGATTGATTCCCTTGAAATAACCGTATTTTGATGATCTGAATGTTTCACATGTTTACTGTCTCCTGTGTATTGTACTTATTAGTGACTTATTATCACATTATTGTTGTTTTATTGCATTATATGTTTTATGTAAATATCTTTTTTAATAAAATTGCCTTTATACTCGTTTTAGTCTTTTACCAATGTGTTTATTATTGCTCTTTGGGCCCATACTTGGGGGTAATGTGAGATCCTTGAGTAAATGAATGTTTTGAAGATTCTAGTGGAAGTGTATGATGTTTGGGAATTACATTTGTTCCGAGAGAGTTCCTTTTTACCGTGTACCTGTCTCTTGGCTAGTGGGGGTCACTCCGTCTTATTGCATATTTAATCAACAAAGACCAGCCTCTATATGCTAGGAATAGAGAGGACATTCTGGCAAATAAATCAAGGTAGGCGTTTTGAGATTTCTTAATTGTGATCATTAAGTAATCGCAATTAAGTAATCGCAAAAGCCTATGCATGTAGGAATCGCTATTAAAGTAGCGATTCCTAAACATTCCTTAACTGCGACACGCCAACTGCGTGTCGCAATTAAGGAATGGCTTCCCATTCATTCCTATGGGCTTACAGGCCCATAGGAATGAATGGAAAATTGAATGTGCAATTTGCGAGTACACTATAGGTCCTTGCAAATTGCACATGCAATTTCAAGGGTGCAAGGGTGTCAAAAGGACACCCTGTTGCAGCCCTGAAATTGATCTGTGCACACATGTTGTGCACACATGTTGCGCACACACATGTCCCAAGGGCATGTGTGTGTGTGTGTAACCTACAACTTTGAAAAATGTACTTTAGTGCATTTTATAAAGTTTGCCATTTACCATCTGGTATATTTTCTAGGTAAATAGCGTACCCAAATAGCGAAATGGCTATTTCAAACGGCATCTTGCATTGCATTTAAGGAATCGCAATTTGCAATTCCTTAAATGCAACCACAATTAGCTGTTTTTGCATTTGGGCTGATGCATCCCAAATGCAAAAAAAAAAAAAAAACGGTCGCAAAGGGGCAGATTCTGTGAATCTGCTCGTTTGCGACCGGTATTTCCTATGATGCATGTGGGTCCTATTTACGAATATTAACGCAAGCCAGACAACTTTAAGCGCCATTATTTGAAAAAAGCGTTTGTCTGCATTTCTGGGGAGGACCGTCTCTTTGAGGTTGCCCGGTATATTGATCTGTCGGCCTTGAGTTAGTAGTTGAACAAAGGACACGTTGGTTGAATAAAGTGAGATTTTTTTTAATTCCTCATCATAGATATCTCGTCACAGAAAAATCTTAGGCATACGCATTTAAAATAAAAGACGTTGCATGCTAGCAAGCCGAGATTTCGTTTAATGTGTGTGCAGTGGTTGCTGAAGATGCCATGCTCCATTCACTGATTAACTCTGTACACTAACGCAATATAAGACAAGCCTCTTGCAATCGAGCGGGTGCCCATTAAATATTCAGTCTCCTTCATGCAGTTTAATGACAAATGGGAAGTGTTGAAGGGCCGCTGCTCTGAGACAGGCTGGTTCTGTGTTATTGAAAGAGAGAAGAGATAATCAGTAGTGGAGCTGCTTCAACTCCCAGGCGCAGCTGCCAGGCGCAAAGAGGCAACCACGGTGTTTGCAAAGGAATGTCAATAGATGGACAAAGCGCGGGGGATGGGAGGCGGCTCAGCCGTCAATCTCTAAAATGGCAGAGTAGATGACGACCAGGATACATTTTAAAATGGCTTCTGAGTTTAACAGATTGTCAGTGACCTTTTCAGAGCGTCCCTTACCTTTTTCAAGCGCTAGGAGAAATTCCCGATTTCTCTGGAGCTCCCTCATAAACTCCTCATTTTGCAGAAAGAGGGCGATCCGCTCATCTTCTAGGTACTGCTTCATCTTCCTCTCTTGCTCCAGGGAACCCTGCAGCTTTTCCCTGCTTTCACACCGCCCTGGAGGAGAGGAGCTCTGGGAGTTCTGGAAAGGAACGAGCGCAAAGTCACATTCACCTGCCAACTCTGGTCACATGCGTCTCCCAAAGAAGTTTGTATGTGTATGTAAAAGACTGTTGAAGAGGGCCATGCCCTTACAAATCAATCGTACATTGGTCAATTCACAAAGTCGGACTATCTGTATGGAAAGGGAATGTCGAAGTTTCAAAGAACCCGTCCGATCCATCAGAACGTAGTATTATGAAGTATATATATTAATAACTGCTCAACCTTCGAATGGAAATCTTAGGTCGAAAGACTGCTTGTTATGTGAAAAAAACAATTTGCTTGGAATAGGCGGGATTTCTGAAACTGTAAACGAGTGCAAGTTTCAAATTCTGCAAAGAACTTTTAAAAATATGTTGTTAGCAAAGGATATATGGTGAAGTGCTTGGGGCCTAGGATGTGTGAGACTAATTCTACATCTACTGCTACTAGGATAGAGCCTAAAACCCCCTCGCTCTCTGATACCTCGCAGACTCCTCGCTCAGCCCCCGCTGTGCTAGTCCCAGGCAAGCGGAGAACAAATGTAGGAGATTACTGAGAAGTGGGTGTCGACAGCGCTCCCTGTGGCTAGCCCGGTGACCCCCTGCATTAAAGCTGCCCCGCAACTCGCCACGCAGGTCTAGACTGGCTCATGCTACTTTAGACTGCACAGTCATGGGTCCCATCCATGCGCCTTCGAGGGCTCACACTGCCCCCCCCCCCCCCCCAAGTATATGTTGCGGCCGGGACCCTCTTCTCTACAGAGCCCTCTCACCCCACAAGCTCCATCATACTACGTTCACCCGTACCTCGGTGAAGAGGGTGGACTGCCATGAACCCCAGATGGTTGGTGCAACTCTGGGCAAGGTGTGTACAATCTGGCTTGATCCCCAGTGCAGCACGAGATCTACCTGCAGACTACTTCACACTGCCTTCGCCATCCCCCCCTACCCCCCCTCCCCCCCCCCCCCCCCCCGCCTTCAACCCCTATGGCAATAGCACCCCGAAGGCATAGCTGAACGAGCACCACAAAAACCTCTGTAAATATGTAATATATGTTTGTCCAACCCTAATCACTTCAACTTTATTTAAAATAAAAATTTTAGTGAATTTGTAACTTGTATATATGTAGCTCTAACCACAAGTATCTGTAGTAGACTTATGTACTTCTATTCTTTTTGAGTTTAGAGGTTATCCGTTTCGTATCTTTTATGTCATTCTTGTACTCTGAAGTCCTTATGTGGAGTGTGGAGTGGTGTGGCTCACTGGTTAGAGGCGGCAGACCCGGGAGCAGAAGTCGGCCCGGGACCAGGGTTCAATTCCCGACGCGGCAGGGTCGTGAACCAGGGTCAGCGGACTCGACAATTCTCGTCTCGGTGCCTACTCTAACCTGGGGTCCCACTCGGCAACTCTGGGCATTAGCTTGCCTAATCTCTACAACGGCCCCACCAACGCCGGGGATGCCTGGCTCCACCTTGGGGATTCCCAGTAGGGACCATCCCACAGGGAAAGCCAGGACGGGTTCCCCAGCGGTATACAGCGCCGGGACGCCCCTTTGCTGAGGCAGCTGTGCGCTTTACAAGTATACAACATTTAACATTTAACATTTATGTAATGTAACTGGTTCTATTGTAAAGCGCTCCAGCACCTTTGGTAAAGTTCACCAAAAAAATGCTTACAAAAATAAACACCTAGTGCAGAATGAGACAAAGGTCACAATGCCTGAAATAGCCAAATGAGCAACGGAGTGGCAAAGGCCAAGCTTTTTTGCCTACTCTCTTCATTCCAGTCTATTAAATTGGGGTCTTGGGACATAAATGTGGTCCTGCTGTCTTGCTGAACAAGACACCTGAAGTGAATAGTGATATTAAGGGGTGTGATTTAGGATACGATAACTATGTATCAGAAAGCTACTGTAGTTCCTTCAGAACTATGTAGCAGCATGCAATTGTAGATCACAATTTTTTAGAAAATTATAAATGCCCAGACCACGCGACAGTCTCGATTGCTGAATCCTGTTGGAAGCACTAAGGATCCATCATTATTTCAATCTACAACAAGGCTTTCTGTTTTACTGGCAACTGCACAGTACAGAGCCTACCAGAGTCCAAAAGGCACTGCTCCTCATGAAAACAAGTACTGGGAAAGCAAATAGATATCGTCTTTGGGACCTACTGGCTTTGACAATGGTTTTAGCAATGCTGTACAGCTTCCTTAATGCTTTGCAGGATGTCGCTCCCTGCGTTATTTGGCAGATGCATGCACCAAGCATGTGAGCTGGATCAATATATATATTTTTTTAAAGTAGGAAAGTGTTTTATTTTGGGGGAGGGGGGGGGGGTGGGTGGGAGAAGCAGCCTGGGGGAGCTGAAGCAATGGGGACAGTGGGTGGAAGAACAATAGGGGTGCAGATGAAGAAAGCAACATGGAGGGGGCTGGTGGGGAGAAAAGAAAAGCAAATGGACTAGAAGAACAGCAACGTGGAGCTGGGGAAGGGCAAGAAAGTATTATGGGGGAGAAGAACACGAGGGTGAGTGTACACATAGCAGGGCTGAGAGGAGAAGCACCACAGATGAGACAGAGCAACACAGAGCTGGGAGGAAAAAGAGAAGCACACCAGGAAGAGAGCTGGAAAACATACCCTCTCTTCTGGAGTGCACAAAACAAAAGAAACAAGCATTGGCATAGCCAATAGGTCTCACCTTTAGGACCGTATAAGTGTTTAGCCATTCAACAGTAAATGTTGTTGCACCAAGGATATTGTGCTGCATAACTAAATACTTATAAGGTCTCAAAGGTGAGACCTATTGGTTATGCCAATGCTTGTTTTCTCTTCACTTTACCATCCTGTCGGTCTGAGGCTGTTAGGATGCTGTTGTTCCTCTGAGGCCCCTGGATCGCTCTGCCATCCTCTCTGTGTGTAGCGGATGTCTTCATGCCCCTGTATGTTAGTCCCCGACCGCACCCAAACAGTTGACTTTAAGTGGATGGAGATATGCAGGGAGATGAATCCGCCTCCACTTCTTAGTCTAGAATGTGATGACTTTATTCTCCTGACTACAAGCTGGCTCATAGGCTAATTTTTAATTCATGCAGCATGTGCAAAACCACATACATCACCAATAAGTAACTTCACTTAGGCACTACAAGACAGCTAATGCACAAACTCACTCTGTGGAGTCTCCTATGACCAGAAATTACCAAATGTAAAGAAATATTCCACATTGAATTGCTCTTTCTCAGGTAACGCCCCAGCTACTGTCTCCACACGAGGTGGGGCATGGTATTAAAAGTTAGGCCTTTGCTGAAGAGTCAATGAGGTGCTGAGGCAGCAGACGACATTGCATTGGCAATGGGAAGGAGGGATTAAGCCAGTTAGCGGGTAGTTGCCTGCTGTTGAAAAAAAAGAATATGGTATCTTCTAATCTCGTCTGGTGCAATTTTGTTAGAGTCTTACTGACACTCTTCTTGAGCTGCATTTGCAGTTTAAAAGCACCACGCCCAATCTAAATGATGTGAAACTGCTGTTGATTGTGGGATTGGTAGCGGCGTGAAGGGGCGCTGTTAGGATTTGAAACACACAGATTGTACTAGGGATTGATTCTTGGAGCTTGAACATGTACTGGTGAATGGCAGCGCAATGGACTATGTGTGCAAGCTTAAGCTGCCCAGGGCAGTTTGATAAGGGGGCCATGGAAAGACATTTTAAACTTGACAAAAACTATTGTGTGTTCTTGCCCGCCGCCGCCGCTGGCCTGCCCAAAGTATAACTGACCGAAGTAAAAACAGGTCTCCTTTTAGTATTCTCTGCTGCTTGAGTTTGTTGGACGTCTACAATTTGAAACCTATCTGTGTATTTGTAAAGCACACTATTACCCACAAGGGTATCCTGGCGCGGAGGGTTTCATGGCTTTGGTATGGGTACTGCATATCAACATCTCATTAATCATGACATATATTTGTGCCAATTGTTTAACAGACGCCCATTTTCAAAATGATATTCAACTGCATACCCATCCTTAAAGAGAATGTGATATTATCCTTCTGATAATTGTCTGATACCATGGCATAAACGTATAATACTATAATGCTCCATCTTGAAACATAATCATAAGCAAACTCATAATCCATTTGCTTACCTGCTCCCTTTTCCACTTCTACATTAGTGAGACATGCTGCTAAAATTATCTTTCCATATTCCATTGCTATGCGTTTCCCAAAAGATCTTGGAGTAATAAACGGTAGTGCAACTAATGTCTGACCTCTAATGGAGTATAAAATAAAGACACTTTGGACAAGGATCATGTCCCCTCTTAGCTGTAGTTCAAATATTTTAGAGATACCTCAAATGAGCGTTGCATCGGGCATGAAGGCTAAAATTGCATGCACAAAGCCCTACCTCGCAATGTGTAATTTTATCACCCATCCTCATATGGGAGTGACGTCCGTAAACGTCTGCTTTTAGTCTGACTCGGTGACCGGAACTGCTACCGTAGCGCTTTTAAAGTCCTAATTTATTTTCTGTACCTAGAAGAAACGTCATGAGTGACTGATGCCAACCAACTATATGCTAATATTCCCACATCTATGAAAGACCTCACGAAGAGTATTTGTTGATTGTTTTCGAATTTTACTTTTGTAAAACGTTGAAAGAAAAACCAATCAGAAATAAAAGTTTAACAGCTTCTCACTTAAGAACTTTATAACCATGAAACGTTACAGATTTTTATTTGGATGCTAAATGTCAGAAGTAGTCAAATGCATTTTCTCCCACTCTGAATAAGAAGAATGCAGTTTGGTTCCATAGAAGTTCTTGACGGTGCATATTCCACAGCGCTTTCCGTGATGCTTTAACTTCACTCAACAATACACAAGTGTTGGAACAAATCTTAGATTCTTTCAGCAAGTTGCAAAAAGCGTGGTGAGAAGCAATTAATGAATATGATCACGATAAGGACGCCGGTAGACGCTGAGGGCAAGTCTGGCGTTTTCCTTGCGGGAGCGAGCTGCAAGGCGTGATAATTGCTAACAGATGCCGCCACTGCTCCCTCCTGCAAGGGAAACGCCAAACGTGCACAAGTGCCCATAAAGAACAGTGCAAACATGCACAAGTTTTAGCTACAGTGCTGAGCGATGCCAAGAGGTCTCTCTAAGCAGCGCTTGCACGCAGCGCAGGCAAGACCTAAAAGGTAGTTGCCTAAAAGTGGACAGTGGAAGGACACCCTCAATCTGGTTCTGCTCCAGTGGAGGGGCAGACAAGATATACAACACTAGCCTTCGAACAGGAAGCAGGAAAACGTTAGTGACAGTAAAGCCAACCAATGGTAATAAATGGGCGGGCAGCAAGCTCCTCCAAGTTCTTGTTAAGTCCCCAACAAGTCTTTTGCAGCCACAGTTGCGCTATCTGGTAGGTTCGACCTAAGGAGTGCTGCCAAAATTCTAAACGCAAACTGCAGGGAGAAGCCTGTATATGCTAGTGACCAACAAGCAAGATTCAATGAAGCACAGGAAAGTTTGCACATTCTCATTCACATCTAAAATTCAGACCTCCTTAACAGTTGTACTAAAATAGAAGTACTCTGGCAACTCTGGAGGAACACCCTTGTGCTGTACCTAAAGGTGCTCATGAAAGTGACCGATGCACCCTTACGCAGCTTAAAACAGCCTTTATGACGCTTTGCTTCATGACATTTTCATGACCAAACTACAATCCACAAGCACAAGTGTGCATTTGATTATTACAATTTAATATTGTGACAGCAATTCTTCAATGATGAAAGACCATGCTGGTGATCTTCGAGAGTTCTATAGTAATAAATGAGCTTGTTTTTCAACACCTGCTGCTCACAAGTTTTACATTACCACCACTTTCCAGCCTAAAGTAGATGAGCTCAAATGTAGCCTTACAGATTCAAAAACAATTTCTGGCTTTCCCTCCAGAAGAAATAGGTATTGCAGTGGAACTGGAATGGGTGAAGGACTCTGAATGCACCCGAGAACTGAGGCAGCGACTGTCACACACTCAATGTTGCATTTGAGAAAGTAAATAAGACTACAGTTCTTGAAAAGGTTCCAAGACCACTGCAGGCCCTAGGTAAGTACCACAAGTTACCTGCAACCACTGCAGACCAATTTCAGTTTTAAACCAAGAAATGCCTCTTCCACTTAAGCCATGTGCACCATCCACCAGCGACAGTTCTTACAAAGGAGGAGCTAGTGTGCCACTGAACAGACCGCTTTGTCCTCTGCAGTATGTCATGTGCTGCTTGTACTAATACTGGTACCTCGCTTTAAACTCCCAAGTACAAAAAGCTTTGATCCGAACCTGTTCTAGTGTTCCTTGCAAATACAATTTGTCTGCTGAGCTTTCTGAGGGTGGGCCTTCTTCTATGCTAGAATACTCCCTTTCACAAAAGCAACGCCAATAGGTCTGGTCTTTAGTTTTGAGCAATTGTTAAAGTGCAAGGGCAAAGTAGAACTGCCAACTAAACACATTGGCTGTGACACCATTGACGGTGTTGGGTGTATGGTCATTAGTAGCGCACTGAGTAGATGAGCGAAGGATATGTTGCTTCTTTGTGGCTGTACATTTTGGCCAGGAAAGAGTCAACCCTGTAAGACTCAAAGCCTCTGTGCATCCATGCCCTTGTAAACCATAGCATTTTATGACACCGAGCATGAAAGATGAACACTGAGGGCGCCTTTAGTATGGTAACACATACCATGACACAAACCATATTAACAGCATTTGGCTGAAATGTGTCAAGCTACTATAGGTCTGGTGTAAGCACTTAAAAACAACTGAGCTAATTCTAAAGCAGAATGTGATTACTTTGTACACTTACCAACCTCTCAGTCCCCCCTCTCCTACCCCCCTCCCGGAAAAGGTTGTTGTCCATGAAGGCAGAACCTGTCAAACCGCACATTACTGGGAAAAGCCTGGTCTATGTCACCGCCATTGGTGGTATAAAAGCCGCCTGCTGATGTGCTTGAAATAAACTATATGAACAGCAGTACATCAGAGCTGCTTTGTAACCTGTACAGAGTGCAACTGTCCCTCTCACCCTTTTTGAGTTCATTAGGAAGAAAGTAGGACACAGGACCTAACATAGTCCATGCATGTGTGCAGCAGCTCTGTAACTGTGAGGAGGATAATACTGCTGGTTAAGACGCAGGCATGTGTATAAATATTCTGTTTAGGATCCACTGTGTCCGTGTCAAAGGACTAAGCGTAAGAGCCAGTAACAAACAGCCCTATGCCCCGATGGTGCGGTAAAGAACAACATACAGATTACAGCCAAGTTAGGGGTCTGCACGTAACAATTGGCACCCAGAAAGACTATCAGAATCTATGCCTACAGAAAACTTCTGCTTGGCGACATGACCCTTGCAGCCAATGATCTCCGTGGTAGGACTGGGAGTCCTCCTGCAGAGTGGTGAAAGGAGGCTGATGATGTTCGTGACCCCTGGCACGCAAGAGAAACTGGTAATGGAGGTGAGAGCAGCGTGAAAAACAAGGCGTAATTACTAATTGTGCGAGGTTGTGCAGCAGAACACTGTTTTGGAAGAGATCACACTCAGTAATTTGCAGCAGTGGAAGATACATACCCTGCCTTTGGCATATATTTTCTGACCTCAATAAAAAGAAGCAAACCCAAAGATGACTTTGCCATGCAGCTAGTAGTAGGGTCTGCTCACCTGGGGCGGGAAGGAGAGGGGAGGAGACTGTCTAGTCTTAGCTGAAGTTCCTTGTGGGTAGAAGGATACGATACTTGACGTGGAAAAAGCTGAGGTTACATTTGTGCTATTAGCTCTAACTCATGGATATAATCTCATGACAGAGGCTTGAAAACCAGATGCTGACCAATGCTCATTATATTGAATATATTTTCCGTCAATTCTACACATAATGTACTTTCCGAGTCATCACTCATGATGGGAGTTAGACGTGTTGTGTCTTAGTGCACAAGCAGAGTGTAATTGTGTTGCAGCAGAAACAAACCCAGAAGCAGCTATTATTTGCAACATCCGTGGATACGCCCTGCCAGCTAGTATATAACCAGCTGACAGTAACCGCACTTTACAAGGAAAGGCTGTAGGTGCATAAGCTTACATAAGTACACAAGATCAAAGCCCTTTCAATGACTTCCAATTTGTCATAAGTTTGTTGGGATTTGTAGCTGAAATGAAATAACGTTGATGGCAAAAAAAGTTCCAATTGATAAGTCAACATTAAACCTCCTTGTTTGCATGAATGAATGGATCGACTTCTTGCTACCCACGCCATAGTGATACAGTCTAAAGAGCGAATTCTTCACTCCTGTACTTGAGGCCAACATGGCAGAAGTTTTTCCTGTGCAAAGCAACAAGCAAAACCGACTGCTTTGGTGCCCACTTCTAATGTAATATGAAACAGCTGAATTCAAAATTGGAGGGAGAACGACAAGGCGTTTTCCTTTTGTTTTGATTTGTGAGAGGATCAGGACTCAAACATCCTAAGGGTGAGAAACGGTGCAGTCTCACCTGTAAACTGTCCATTTGCTGGGGTAAAATGCGCAAGAAGTCATCTGGCAGGTTGCCTAGTAAAGGGGGATTCCAGTTCCTGTAACGTCTCTGTGTCTGCGGGCAACTGGAGCTCTGTACATCAATTCTGCAGTCCAAAAAAAAGGCAGGGTCAAATGAAGCGAACTAATATCTAAAGAGAAAGAGCAAACTGTTGAGAAAAATATCCTTGCATTAAACTCCCTTGAAGAACATTCTGACCCAAATATATCAACACCAATCAAGTAAAGATAGAAAACTAAGTTAGCAACACCACCATAAAAAAATTAAGAAATTTAGTACTGAACATAAGGTGTTTTGCCCAATCATTTTTCTTTTTCTGTGCAATGAAACCAACAGCTATTGAACTTGCATATCGTCTAGTAAAAACAAGAGGCACAACATTAAACACAAGCTAGATCAGAGGCAGGTTCAAGTAAGAACTCATCACCTATCCAGTAACGAAAGTCTCCCAAGGAAAGGTGCTCTCCATGATCCACACTCTTGAATGTATTTCTCTCCAGTGGTGGGACGCTCTAACCCTTTCCAAGCACAGCTGTTAATGCCATTGTGCTCAACAAAGGGGTAAGGAAAGCTTCATAAGAGAAAGCTTCGCCTTAAAAAAAGCAAGCCCTCTGATATCTCAGACATCCATTTTCTGTTTCAGCTTCTAAATTCACAGGTAGGATATGTGATTCTGGATTTGGCAGCATACGCGGTCTTAGAGCTACCATGTCACCATACCCCGTTAAAAAGACCCCTTTGTGAGTGGGTAGAAGACAAAGAGCCTCTTCTGAAGTGTGCGTCTTCACCTCTACTCGGACCCACCAGGATACTCTGAAACCAACCACTCTCCTCCTTGAAATACATCAACGAGGATTTCGGCACAAACAGTGTGTGGTGAACATGCCAAAAGTGAGCCATGTTCGCCACCTGGTTAATCTTTACATTTCTCCTGGCAAAAAGCACAATAACAAATATTGGACATTCTGGGTTGGAAGGAAAATAATTTTTTACTTTAGTTGAAGTTTTTTTTATTTGTTGACTCAATAATTGTTCCCAGTAGCCCACATTCCTTCAGAGCCTGAATAAAATTATAAATGTAAGAGTGGTGGAAAAATATTGAATTTATTATGGGAAGGAAGTCTGGCATGCATGCCAAAGTATTTTTCCACTTCTTATAGGATACTGTGGTCCTGCCACTGGAGGGCTCTCAATTCTAGGAGTGAAGAACTCAATACAGACCCATCATGGCCCAAACCCATGCCTTAGTTCCATTTCCATTTCTAAAGCTCATGGTGCAAGCCAGCTTCAGAGTCAAAAGCAGTGATTACCAAAACCTTGTGCCCTCCACCAATCCGCTTTCTGTATGCAGGTTACCACCAAAAGGCGCTCCTGTTTGGGGCTACTCACCTTAAATGCCCGGTCCTGCACAGCACTTTCTGAGGGGATGCTGAGACACTTCATACATTTTGCCCTCTCTCAAAAGCCATCAATTATTCTTCCAAGAAGGATTTTCTGCAGAGCTGCGGTAAAAGGTTTTTATACAAGTGGCACAAACATGGCTCAATTCATTTGTTTTCTTTGGAATGTGTCCATTGGTGTTTTGCTTTTATTTTTACATTCATCAGATGCAGTTATTTTGTTATACCAACAAGTGTTTGCAATTACATTAAACAATAACAGAGGCTCGATTTCGTTTTATATGTTACTAAATTAATGCTTAATCTCTGCCACCATTAAAAGGATGAGGGTCGCTAGCGAACTTCTTTTTTTGTAGTGTGCTTTTTCAATTAAAAAAATTGTGTTTTAAACAGTTTCCTAAAGTATTACCGATAGCAACTTCGTACATAAGAATATTCCATTTCATACAACATTTTGAGTTTCAAAGGAGATTTCTTCTTGGTCTTACAATCCATTACTTCGGAGGTTTCCCAAACAAAGCTCAGAACTCTATGCTCTGAATGTGTCCAGACCCGTTTATCACATTACACATTGTGTAGCTCTCATTACAGGCAGCACGCTCATTTTTTCCCTACACTGTTGTTTTCTCTGCTCCAGGCGTTTAAGCAGATTTGCTGCGGGCAGCCCATGAGCCTGGATTTTAGGACTCTGACCCAATATTTTAAAAATGATTACTCCTATTAGACGACACATTAACACCTGGCTCAGATTTATTTTAACATATACATATACACACACACACACAAACATATATACATATATATATATATATATATATATATACACACACACACACATGTATGAGCAAGGCGACAGGATCGCCGAAACGCGTCGGATCGCGGCACCCTTGACACTGCATTCAATATGAAAAAATAAAAAGAATTTTGCTGCAGAAACTACCGGAGTGGTGTCCGTTTCTCTGCCTGGCAGTGCTGTTTGTTCGGTGCTCTGGGGAGCGTTACTTGCATATACACACACATATATATACACATATATATACACATATATACACACATACATACACACCTATGTATACATATATATACATACAGACTGACGAAGGCTGCATTGACAGCCGAAAACGCGTTCTCTGTGCTACTGGGTCGGAGGAGGCTCAATGAAATAAATGCCTTTTAACCCAGCACTCTTCGTGTGCGTGCCCTTTTCTGTGAGGAGTAGGGTTGGATTATATATTTATATATATATTTATATATATATATCAAAAGCAGTCCTGTCCGCTATTCACGCGAACTTAGCAGGCGCTGACCTCTCTCCCCAAGTATCAAATCAAGATTTCAGTAAATCGCCATCACAACAAAATCGGGTCAGCAGTGGTATTTATTTTGCAAATCGTGAAGCAAGTGATCTCCTCGACGCATTTCGCCCCTCAAGCGGATACACACACACACACATATATATATATATATATATATACACACACACACACACACACACACACACAAACATACACACGCACACACACACACACGACCTTTCCATATTTCGAATTGTGAAAGTCCAAGTCCCAGCTTATTGTATGCAAATGTATAACCTGCATAACTGCAAATGCATAACCTACGGTACACATGGACTGTGGCTAAAATACAGTTTTCAGATCAGAGTTAAGTTATCTTTATCGAAAAATATAAACTAGAATGATTAACATTTCAGAAAACTACCCTCTTTACGATAACAATGTAAATATAGGAATAAAGCATCTTACTAGTACGAAACACAATTAAAATGTTACTTGCAGGCACAGAGCCTAATGAAGCGACCTGGTGGCCACCATGGTTAAAGTTGAAATTAGGTACCACGCTGATCGAAGGAATCACTCGAACGTGCTTGGACAGCTGTTCACAGCAAGGAAATAGAACGAGGAATGCAGCTGCCACACTGCGTGCCGCAGCTCGCTCCCGACAGCAAAATGCAGTGTGAGTGACCATTACAAAAGAGATGAGACATGACCCGCCTTTAGCCCATTTGCGTGCTTTCATTATTAAAAGACACATGCAAAAGCCAATCCAATGTGTGGGAGGAGTCCGGCCCACACAGAGTAAACACAAGAAGCCTTGCAGAGCAGCGCATGCGCACTGGCTCAGGCTCGACCTAAAAAGCCAGGCATTAAGGTCTTTCTGAAGGCAATTAGTTCAGTGAGTAACCATAAATCCGGCTGGAGATAGGTACTGTCGATGGGTGCCAGCAACGAGAACCTTGCCCCCCCCGCACCCCTCCCCCCGCCACCTCCATTTCACTTTACTGAATCTCAGGGCAGTCAATAGATTTCCTGTGGATATGCAAAGCTCTTTTGAAGGAGCGCATTTCAACACTTATTTGGCTGCTAATCACGGAGAATTAAAATACTAAGCAACACGTTTAAAATGGTATTTGCTGTTTATAGGTAGCCAGTTGAGTGGTTTCAGGAGAGGTGCAGTAGTTGGTTCTGCAATGAGTCTTGAACTCCAATCTTGCCAGCGCGTTCTGAACCATCTGCAGTCTGGCAATGTAGCATTTGGGAAGGCAAAAATATATAATACTAGCAAAGTCTAGGCTTGATCCAATCACTGCTTCCAGGATAGTCCAAGGGCTCGGGAGAAAGAAATGACTGTAGTTACTTAGTGGTCTTAAGAACACAGATATATCTTGAGACCACAGCATCAATTTATGGTCTTAACGATAGCTGGTGGTCCCCTAGGACCAGACCTTTAGCAGCTGGCTTTGGTACAGGGAGGAGGCCCATTTTTATAGGCCATCATTGATTGATTCAGAGGGTTACATATTTATTTACCACTACAATTTCAGTTTTCTCTGCATTCGGTTTCAGATGATTGTTCCCCATCCATCTACACACAAAAAGCATTATACCCTGGTATTTTTCTTATGTGCGAGCATGCTCATCAAGACACAATAAGATGTGTGAATCGTCAGCATAGTTATAAATCTGGCATCCCAGATTAAAGAGCTCTTTTATTAGGGGTCGGATATAGATATTAAAGAGACGAGATGAAGGGGCAGAACCTCGTGGAACCCCACAATCAACTGATCTCAGCCGCAGCCCTAAACGAGTATAGCTGCACTGACCGCGTTCTATTCTTCAGGAATGAATCAAGCCATTTATGGGCTATCACCAAGTCACCCGCATCCTGAGCACGAAGTACGATTTTATGGTTTATCGTCTCCAAGGCAAGCATGGTTTGGGGTAACCTAGTCATGAAAGGACACTAACCAGAAGGACATGCAGAGTCAAACATCCAGCTGTGCTTTTACGATGGCTGCCCCCAAGCTAATGTTAGAATGGCATTTGAGACCATGGCCTGATGTTAGGCCAGACCTTTCTGAAATCTCCGATATATTGCTCCTCAATGTGGATACCTCTAACTCATTCTTTTTCTCTCACCCAAGTCTCTCCAATTTGGACATATGGTGCACGTCAATGCAAATGAAGATTTTTCCTACACTTTCATTAATTACTTTCACTATTAAAACAACTTCAAATTAACCAAGGTAAAAATCAAATTACACAAAACAATAATGCCGACTGCCTGGCAGTTGTCTGCTTCTTACTGAGCAGGCCCAGGAAAACATAGAAAGGAAGAAAAATAAAAGGAGGTGGGGAAAAGCGGCTTGTATTTTGTCCTTGTATTTTGTCCTACGTCCCAGGATTGGCCATTACTATTTTTCTTAACAAAAATAGAATCTTATTTGCATACCTCTGACATGCTAACCATTAAGCTATCCCGCTTTTTTATTCTTGACAGGACTGGAGACTTCAGGTTTCTGTGAAAGGCTCTTTTCACATTTACCTGACCCTTTTGGTAAATTTTAAACCAGGCGTCAGAGTTCATGTAGCTGTGTGAGATTGTCCTTTGTGTAATTTCCGCACTAGGTTATGGTGTTTTTTTTAGTCAAGGAAGAAATTTTTTCACAGGTTGCGCAAACCCCTCCAATGTCACATTGTGATGGCTCATTACTTACATTTATACATGACATAAGCTACCATGACTCACTTACCGTGGAGGTGGGGTGGGTGGGGCTTGTGGGTATTTTCTGTCGAATATGTGCATGTCATAGGATGGGGGAGAATATACAGGAGGTGGTTCTTCGTCTGAACTGTCTGGCTCCAATGTTCGTTCCAGAACCTAAATAAAAACATTTCAAATGTTACAAAAGTAACTTGAAGCAGACGTTTATGATGAAGGAAGCAGCTTATAAACATACCACGAAGGGAGCAAAACAACTTACGGGAAAAACGAGGATATGTCATGTTTTTTTAAACGCCCTGCTTTTGGTTATCACATTTAATGCATTAGAAACAACAGAATGGCAAGACTGTACATTTTACACGGGGCTCAATGGTTAGAGCGGCAGACCCTGATGCAGAGGTCTGGCCCGGGACTAGGGTTCAATTCCCGCCTTGGCGGCTCTTGGACTCAATCTCTCCGGACCTGATAATTCTCGCCTCGGTGCCTAGTCTAATCATGGGTCCCACTCTGTGACTCTGGGCAATAGCTTGCTTAATCTCCACAATGGCCCCAGCAGCGCTTGGATGCCTGGCTTCACCTTGGGGGTGCCCAGGAGTGGACATTTCACATGGAAAAGCCAGGTAGGGTTCCACAGCGGTATGAGTGCGTGCCAGGACGCCCAGTTGCGTGGGCAGCCGTGCGCTTTACAAATACAACACATTTACATTTTACAACGCAACTATTACAACGCAGTACCATTACAACAAATCCATTACAACGCAGGTGCCTTTACAACGCATGCTATTAAAACGCATGCTATTACAACGCAGGTGCTATTACAATGCAGGTGCTATTACAACGCATGTTTTAACAATGTAAGTATTATTTTTTATTTTGTATTTCAATTAAATATAAAATGAATTATTAATTAATATTAAAAAAATATAGTCAATTAAAAATAATTTAAAATGTAAAAAATTAAGTTTATAATTTACAGATAATTAATATAGGTATTTGTAAATTAATTAAATCAAATAGATTAGTTATTAAAAATAAATACTTAAGTATTAATACTGAACAAAAAAATTAAGTGTAATATCTCTCTAATTAAATTTAATTAATAGTTAAAATATAGAATGTAAAAAAATACGAAAGTATTAATACCCAAGAAAAATATTAAGTGTAATATCTGTTTTTAAATTTAATTAGATCAATTTTAAAAATGAGAAATATATAATTAAATTAAATTATTTAAATTAATAGTCAATAATTAAAATTAATAATTCGTAATTATTAAAACCTAATAATTAAAAAAGTAATATTTAATAATTAAATTGCATGTATTTAATATTTAAGTATTAATACTAAACAAAAATATTAAGTGTAATATTTCTCTAATTCAATTTAAGTAATAGTTAAAATATAGAATTTAAACAACAAAAAATTAAGTATTAATACTCAAGTAAAAAATGTATATGCGTTGTAATGGTATGCGTTATATTTGTTTTCGTTGTAATGGTACTTTTCAATTATATATATTACTTCGCGATGTAATGGTATGCGTTGTAAAATCGTTCATTGTAATGGTACTTGCGTTGTAATAAATGCGTTGTAATGGTATGCGTTGTAAAAGCATGCGTTGTAGTGTCATACATCCATTTTACACAGCAGTTTCAAGAAGAGACACAGGATCATGAAGGCTCTGTAAACTAGCACGGATAACTACAAGCCAGGACGCGTCCGGCAGATTTTAAGATCTGGCCCTTACAAACACTTTGAAAATGCTAAGGATTGCAAAGCCACTACCAGGATTACGCAGGTCCTGAAATAAAAATAATGGTAAAGTACTTCTTATCTTGACAGCACCAATACGAACACTGATGAAATGGGAGTTTTCTTTGACCCAGTCAAATGAACTGAGTTTCAGGAAACTATAGTGTTTGGGTGAAGGGTTGGAATCTACAGGGCAACGACTGCCTGGGTGGTGTTACACATGTAGGAGTGAAACATAACTCGCAGGATGTTTGAGCTCTGGGTGTGGTGGTGAGCCACTGTAAGCATTAGGCTCCTTCCATTTCCATGTATAAAAAAATCTTGCGATTGCAAAATGGTACGTTTTGCATTACTTGACATTCTGATTAAGATCAACAAGTGCTCCGTAATGAACAATTTACCATTTGCATTTCTTTTTTATATGGGTCACAAATAGAGTGAGTACACGTGTACAGTAAAGTGCTTCACATAAAGATAAAGGAAAAATCAAAATCATACAACTTAATAACAAATAACTTAGATTAAATATCTCACGGTTTCAAGAAAAATCAAACTGAAGATAGTACAAAACGCAGACTCAAAGAAAACTATATTTCTGACCTGTAGGTAATTCCAGATTGGCCGTGAAACAGAATTTATTGGGGAGGTTGCAGGTCTGGTTGGACCAATACAATATATTAACTCCCCATCAAGCTGGATTTAGGTTGAAGACATCTACCATAGATCAGCTGTTTAGATTACAGCTAATCTACTGGAAAACCATAATATTGGAAGGGGGTTCTCTCTACCTAACATTCGTGGACTTAATATGCGCATTCAATATGGTGGATCGAGACCAGTTGTGGGGCCTTCTGCACGAGATGGGGGCGCCAGATTACCTTTGCCAACCGCTCAAACGCCTTCACAATGGCACTTTTCCCAGAATAAGATTTGGGAATGGCAGGAAACTATCGGCTCCTTTTCCTGTTGAGAAGGGAGTGAGACAGGGCTGTGTGCTAGCTCCAACCCTTTTCTCCCTCTTTCTCAACGGACTAATCAAGGATCGTTTGGCTGTTAGGGATATAGATTGCCCGAAACTTGCTAACCGCAAAATACCTGCACTAATGTTTGCGGATGACACGCTTCTGCTATCGAAAACACTCATGGGGATGCTGGTGTCCTAGTAGAATTTAGCTTGTTTTGTAAAAAAAAAGGAATCTAGAGGTAAACATAAAAAAAACCAAGTACATGGTTTTTCATGCTGATTCAACCAACTGCCCGCACCCTAAATTAGATTCAAGTCCTTAGAGAGGGTCCCAGTTTTTGACTGCCAGGGCCTTACTCTAAATGAGAAAGTGGAATGGGTCCCCAGATAAATAAGGCAAATTTAAAACTCATCCAGGCAAGTGGGAAAATTCTAAAAGTACATAGGAACTGCGCCGTAAAAGTTATCGGCCCGCCCGCAGAAATATATAAGGTTCAGGCAAGGGGAGCCACGTTGTATGGAGCCGAACTCTGGGGCCAACGTCCTAGTAACATTCTGACAGCTACTGAAAATAATATTTTAAGGAAAATCCTGGGTCTCCCGCAAAGTACCCCTCTAATTCCGCTCAGGATAGACATGGGCATTACTCCTATTGCCGATTTGATAGCCTTTCGCCCGCGTCTCTACTGGCGAAGGCTAAGGAGCACCCTTGAGCTGGAACATTATAGAGAGGAACTTAAATCAGTTTTGTCTATTCGGGGGGTGGGGCAGATTCCCTGGTTGTCTTTTATTCAAAATGAATTCTACAAAATAGGGAGAAATGACCGGTGGGCTGCACCTGAAGAGTTTTGTCCCACCATATCCAAACAATCATTAATATTGGTCCTGAAAGAACAGAGACTGGCAAGTATGATCCAGACAGCAGACTAGTCTTACCTTCAGGTTTCTAGACATAAAGCAGCACTATAGTTTGGAGCCTGTGCTATTCAACCCCTTTTAGCCAAGAAACTGTACCTCCTATTCAGGTGGGGACGCTCCCCCTTTATGCATTTACCAATAACTGGGTGGGTGCAAAAAAGCTGCTATGCCCCGTGTGCAAGAATGTGGAAGAAACAGAGATCATGTGATTTTTTTTGCCCTTTATATAGTGCTGCTAGATCTAAATGGGTCCTTCAACTCTGTAGGAATCTGGGTATTAGAAACTACAGAGAGGTTTATAGGTTATTTAAACATGATACCTATCCAGTTTTTGTTGTGACAATTGCTAAATTTGTATTCGCAATGTGGAGCAAACGAAGATGCCTTGTCAGTAGTTAGAGCAGTGACCATAGCTGTCGTCGTTCCACTTAAAGTTCAATTTCCCTGATTTTAAATGTTATTAATCGAAGGTTACTTCTTTATACCCTTCACATTTGCTGATTTATATTTTTAAATAGTATGTGCCATAGGCTGATGTTACGTGATACGTCACAAATGTTATACTTAAATGTGATACTTATATATGCTCAATGCACTTCATGGGTCACTCCCTCGACAGGGCGTGACCCTTTTCCCTTTTGCTACCTTTTTAGGTCTCGCTGGCGTTGCAGGGCGAAGCCCTGCCGCCAACGAGACTTATAGCCGCCTTGCTCCGTGCCAAGGGAGTCAGAGCAGTGAGCGAGCAGCTCCAGGCCTGTGCACGAGCCGACTCAGGTCCGTGAACGCGCGGGAACGTCAAAGTGCACGTTCACGCGCGTCACGCTCCTGTCCTCCCGCGTCTCTTCCGAGGCGCGCTCCAGGCCGACTTGTGGTGGTGCGTGTTCCAGCGTTAGGTAAGTGAGGGCCGGGGGGGATTTGTTTGCTTGTTAGCAGGGCTACTGGTGTGTGGCAGCCACAGGGACCTTAGCCTCGCAGCGAGGGAAGGTGGGCGCTGCGTCGCTGCTCAGGAAGCTCATTGTGCACATCTTCCCCCTTTCATGCCTCGGCCTCCTGTGCGCAGTGGCGGGACTAGCTCCTCTAACCAGCGCTTAGGCCCGAACTTCAGCTCAGCTACCCCCAGCCCTGTTAAAAGTTATTGTGACTAAATTCGGTCTGCAAACACGCAAAATTTCATTCCTAGAGGAACAATGGGCTGGTTCCAGTATTTAAAAAAAGAAATTTTTAAGAGTGCGACTGTAATGGTGTACATGTATTTCTTATACTGTGACTTTAATATGTTGGAACACTTCTCTCTGTGATTCCGATCTCGTGTGAGATTCTGGAATACACGGGGTTGTTTTAGCAGTTGAGAGCTAGACCTGTGGCTGAGGGATTAATTAAAGCTTGCTCTTAAGTCTTCTTCTCTCCAGTCTGTTTTATTCAATCAACAGACACTACATTTATTGGCGACGATCGGGTGAACCCTACCTCAACACAGGCGAGGAAACGAATAATGCTCCTGCTCCTCCAGCGGCGGTAAATTTAAAAAGGAAGCGGAGTCTTCCCAGCGGCTGATATTCTACAAATCAGAAGATTACGCGGTGAGGAGTTTGGTTGAGAGTGCGGATTGTTACTTTAAAAGAAAGAAAATATATATAAAAGAATAAAGAAATTGGGAAAGCGTTAGTTTCACGTGCTTGCTCTCGCGAAGTGAAGGACTCGCGACCAGCTGACGCAGAGCTACACGTCAGAAGCAGTGTGCTTCTGACGTCTTCTGTTTGCGTTTCAAGAATTTAACGCCTGCGTTTCAAGAGCAGCGGACGCTCTGAAGCCTCGCGTCTACGTTTCAAGAACAGTGTTGGAAGCGCTGCGTTCCATTTAGAAAACAAAGACTGGGTCAGAATTAGAATATAAAAACACACACAGAAGAAGGAAGCCTGTATTATTACATCACAAAGCTTGAAAAAGATGTGCGCAAAGGATTGAAGTCTAAATTATTAAGTCACAAAGCTGTATGTTGATTAAAAGAAAAGAAAGAAATTGAACTTACTTTGGATAATTACATCATAAGAGAGAAAAGAATTGAAGAGCAAAATATAGGAGGAAGTCAAAAAGACTATTTAAATATATAATAGTTTTGGAAACTATAATAAATAAAAGTAAAAGAGAGGCATATTTATTAATAAAAAAAACAAATTAAAAAAAATAATAAAAATAAAATATATATATATACATATAAAAATGCAGAATGTAACTCAGCCAGCCTTTTTTCTTATAAGTCCAGGAGAACCAAATGGAAAATGGAAAAAATGGAAGAAAATATTTGCAAACTATGCAAGGGTGTGCGGGACTAATTTGAGTGCAGAAAGAAAGTTAGCTCTTCTTCTTCATTGTCTAGGAGGAGAAGGTCAAGACGTACTAGAACATCTACCTGACTTATCAGCTGCAGAGCAACGGAACTTGAATGAATACGAAATTGCTATTACTCAACTTGATAAACATTATTTGCCAAGAGTCAGTACTATTATGGAACGGTATCATTTTGGATTGAGAGAACAGAAAAAGGAAGAGACTGTTGAAGAATATGTCTCCTCATTAAGAAAGTTAGCCTCCTCATGTAACTTTGGTCAGACTTTAGATGAACGTATCAGGGATCAATTTGTACTAAGGTGTGCACATGACGATATCAGAAAGGAACTCTGGTTGAAAGATGAACCGGCTCTTGAGGAAGTGTTAGTGATAGCGAAATAGGTAGAACATATGACTAAATGTGTTGGAGAATTAAAGAAGGAGAAAGAAAAGAGTTTGTTAAATGAAAAGAAAGAAGAAACAAAAGTAGAAGAAGTGGTCTGTCAAGTAAAGAAAAATGAGACTTCAAATAATCCAGAGAAAGAAAATACCGGATCTAATCTTACAAGTCAGAATTTATTTGCAGGGCAAAGCAACAAATTTGCCTGTTTTAGATGTGGTCAAATAGGTCATTTGGCAAATTCATCAATATGTCCTGCATTGAGAATTGTATGTAACTCGTGTGGAAAGAAAGGTCATTACGCAAAACTTTGTAGAACTAAGTTGTCTAGGCCTGAAATAACAAAGAAAAGATGGAATCAGCCTCAAGTAAGAACAGTAACTTTTCAAATAAAATGTGAGGTGGCTGATCATCCATCACATCTGGTGAAAGTGGAAAATGAAATGATAAACTTTAAATTTGATTCATGTTCACGAATAACATTGATTGATGAAAATTTATATAAAAAACATTTTGAAGGTAAAGTAAAACTGATGAGATCAGATTTAAGACCACTTGGATATGGTGATAAACCAATTAAGATGCTTGGTTGTTTTATGGCTGAAATAGAACTTGGGAATAAGATTATAGTTGGTAAGATTTATGTTGCAAAGAAAGGTGATATATTATTGGGTTGGGTACATCAAGGTCAACTTGGAGTGAGCTTAAATCCGAATGCTAATCCCCAAGTCCAAATTCATCAAGTAGATGTAAATGAAAAGAATGTAGACGAAATGGATTTGGGAAGAGAATTAGCAAGGAAATACCCAAAGGTTTTCAAGAAAGATTTAGGATGTTTGAAGGGATATAAGCATCACATTAGATTGAAAGATAATGCTGTTCCGGTTATAGCGAAAGTAAGGAGAATACCCCTGGGGGAACAAGAGAAAGTGAAGGAGGAGATTGATAAGTTGTTAAAAAACGGTGTGATTGAGCAGGTAGAAGCTACTGAATGGTTAGCTCCAGTAGTCGTCGTTAAAAAACCTACGGGTGAGATTAGACTTTGTGTTGATCTCAGATCGTTAAATAAAGAAATAGTAGTGGACAGATTTCCGCTACCAAATATTGATGAGATGGTGAGTACGTTAGAGGGGGCCAAGTTTTTCACCACTCTTGATCTAGCTTCCGCTTATCAGGTGGAGTTAGATGAGTTTTCCCAAGATCTGACAGCATTTATCACCCCCATGGGCACTTATAGATATAAAAGGATGCCTTTTGGTCTCGTATCTGCGGCCTCTGTATTTCAAAGGATAATGACAAGAGTTTTGAGAGGTATGACTGGTGTGAGATGTTATCAAGATGACTTACTGATTTATGGAAATAGTTTAGAAGAACACTTTAGTAGAGTATGTGCGGTTCTGAAGCGTATAGAAGATGCAGGAATGACACTTAAGAAAAGTAAATGCAAATTTGGCGTGCAAGAAGTAAATTACTTAGGACATAGAATAACTGGGGAAGGAATTTATCCAAAAAAAGAACTAGTAGACACTATTAATAAAGTGAAAGAACCTGAGAACAAAGAGGAATTGGTTTCCTTTCTTGGTATGGTAGAGTTCTACGGTAAATTCATTTGTAATTTTGCTGATAAAACTCAGTGTATGAGGAGATTAACTTCTAGGAATGTAGTGTTTGAATGGTCGAATGACTGTAAAAAAATTTGAATGCATTAAATCTGAATTGAATATAGCGCCCTCTCTTCAGGCATTTGTTCCGGGTTTACCTACAATTTTATTTACAGATGCGAGTGAGAAAGGACTTGGCACTGTCTTAGTTCAACCTCTCCCTCTCGCCCTCCCCTTCACCACCACCCATGGTTGACGAGTTGGTAGTAGGCTCAAAACCCCCACCCATACAGCTGACCCGATTCCTCATCCCACAGAAATACTACTTTCAAAGATGGCAGCTCGATGTTATCCCTGTGTTACGATTGAGGGTTTTCCCCTTTTCATTGTTTATTTCTGGTGTATCACGCTGCTAACTCTGAGAATGTTTCCCCCATCCCTATCCATCAGGGTTTGACTCCTGTGTCCCTATTAATCTATGCCGATCATATTTTTCCGTATGCAGTCCTCCGTACTACTTGCGGATTGCTCACAGCACAGAAATATTCAGTAGGATAAAACCTCAACCCCAATAAAATACGACATTCTTTGGAGCCACCAGCCCCTCCCCTTTTGCATTTGGACTCTGTTCTACTTTGGAAGTAAATATTTGTGCATGTGGAGCAGAAACACATCGGGTAGTTATGTGAATACCTATAAAATGATACACTTGTTTGTAGTCTCAGGCTTTTCCATAGCCACCCGCTACCCTCTTCTAGGAACACTTATGTAAAACATGACATCAAAGCATCAAGCATTTCCACACAATAGGTTTCGCATTTATGCACGTTTAAGCTACTGGCATTGGAGCCACCAGCCCCTCCCCTTTTGCATTTGGACTCTGTTCTACTTTGTGTATGTGGAGCGGAAACGCATTGGGTAGTTATGTGAATACCTACAAAATGATACAATTGTTTGTAGTCTCAGGCTTTTCAATAGCCACCTGCTACCCTCTCCTAGGAAGGCTTATGTAAAACACGACATCAAAGCATCAAGCATTTGCAGTGCAATAGGTCTCATTTATGCGAGTTTAAGCTATTGGCATTGTAAATGACAATGGCTTTTATTTATGTTTTAAAAACAAAAATAAAAGGCATTGTTATTTGCAATGCCAATTGCTCAAACACGCATAAATGCGAGACCTATTGCATTGCAAATGCTTGTTACTTTTGGGGTTAGCTCGCTAACATTTTTAATTGTTACAGTTCTTTTTTATATTTTGATTTCATGATGAGCATAAAAATTACTATACATTTATGGCAGAGTCTGCCGAAATAAAGTTTCTTTGAATTGAATTTATAACACGTTTCTGGGAACCCTTCTTCATATACGTTTACAAACAGAAAGCCAGTGACATTTCCAAGTGGGAAATAACAAACAAGCACTGGCAAATCTAATAGGTTTTGTCAACAATATTGGCATTGTCAATATTTTTTTGCCATATTGCATAGTAGCGCAGCCAATGTTCAACATGGCAGAAAGTAAACCAAACAAGCATTTGCAATACAATAGGTTTCACATTAGTGAAGTTTTGAGCTATTGCTACTGCAAATGCTAATGTTTGTTTTGGTTAAAAAATATACCAGCAGTAGCATAAGTACTAAAACAAATTTACAGTAGCACAGGCTGTTACTGGGTGTACTGTGGAGTAGAAAAGGGAACTCTATTAGCCACAAGATACTGAACCCTTAATGTAATTATAAAGAGAAACATTGCAGCTCAGCATACGTTTCCATTTGTTTTGATTGGAGTGAGATTTTTGTTAGCTTGCGTTTTAAAAATGCACTATTGTCGTTTCTTTAAATGGTATAGTTTTAAAATGCAGGCTAGAAAAAATGGAAACGTATGCTGAGCTGCACTATTTCTTTTTCTAATTGCATTAAGGGTGCAGTACCTTGTGTGACTAGCAGAGGTCCCTTTGCAACTCCACAGGAACACCTAGTAACAGCCTGTGGTACTGCACACCACACACAGACAAGCACGTTTTTGTATCTTTTAGTTGCCTCCCCCATTTAATTGATGGCTCACTGTATGTCCATATGCAACTTCTAATGAGGTACCAAGTGGAGCAGTGACAGAGGCCACCTACAGCCATTCCAGATGCTTTTACCCAACACAAATCTTGTGTTACAGGCATGAAAGGATACGTTAAATAATCAAAGTTACAGAGGCCAAAAAACTGACTTGCAGAAGGTGTTTATAATGTTAATGTTTTCCCCAACGTTGCACTAGCTGAAAATGTCCCTGCAGAAACGGGCAGCTTGTTCAAACTATTTTGCCAATGTCGCTCAGGGTTTTGTTTAGTTTTCTTTACCTACCTACCTACCTACGCTCAATAAGTATTTCATCCTTCGCGCCTTATTTATTTTTAGTGACCACATTTAGATTTGAGCTTAGAATACCTACTACAAAACTCTGCTGCTCAGTTTTAAAATTCTAAAAAAATACTGTTGGACCCGGCCTCGTGGCGTGGTCCTACCCCTCCCGCGTGGCGGGCCCCGGACGACATCGGCCCTCCACAGAGCCCGGGCGGCCTCGTCCGCCCGATCCTGCACGCCCCAACACTACCGGTCCGGTTACCACCACGGGCCACCACACCGGCCTGACTCCATCCTGGGCCCATCACGTCCTGAGCACGAGGCCTCGCCCGACTCCATCTTGGGACCACCACGTCACGAACACGTGGCCTCGGCCCCGGCCCAGTCCCCAGCGAAGCCCCGACATCGAGGCGCCCACATCTACCCAGGTGGTCGAGTGGCCACTCGACAGATCCCGGAGGAAGGGGAGTTTCGATGGGCCTCCAACCGTCCCCGGACGCCTGGTATCGATCGCCCCCGGCATCCCTGGGTGCTGGCTCCACCCCCCTGCTGGGTGTCTGGACACCATCTTCCCGGCCCCTCTGGCCCCCAGGCGCGAGGGTCCGGACATCAAAGGACTCCAGTCCTATATCTGGGCCAGCCCCGGAGTAGGACGAGAGTTGTATCCTGGACTGGAAGCCCTGCTGACTCTGTCACGGCCGACACCGGAAAAACTCCTTGCCTGTCGCGGCCCACCTTTGCTGAACCATCTTGAGAGCCTGCTGGCGCTGCCGCGGCCCACCTTTGCTGAACCATCTTGAGAGCCTGCTGGCGCTGCCGTGGCTGAACCATCTTGAGAGCCTGCTGGCGCTGCCGCGGCTGAACCATCTTGAGAGCCTGCTGGCGCTGCCGCGGCTTGACCTCTAGGAACCCCCGGCTCGAGGATTGAGAGTTGTGCGCAGGGTATCCCTTCCTGTATCCATACCGAGACTGTCCCGCTACCCTGTCCCTTTTACGAGACTCTACAGATCCCTCGATCTGCCTGTATATACCGCTGAGACCCAGCAACCTTTATTCTTGATAAAGCCTAAGAACTTAACCTCTTGTGTGGTGTCCGTTTGTAGTGTTGTGGTTACTCTGCTGTACGATCCTAGGAGAGGGCCCTCACCCAGGAGGCCTCTTGATAACGCTCGGCTACTTCTCGACGGAGGGGTGGACCTAGGGGTGGTCAGTCAGACATCTTCTGCCTCCCCCGGGGTCGCCTTTCTAACAAATACATATATTTTCCTTAACGCACGCCCTTTCTATTAGGCATTCTTAGAAGCAATTAACACATTGCTAACCCTGCTTTGTGTGTCGTGTCTTTTCTTGCTGCTCAGTGAGCTACAGTGGAGGCGCGGTTTGCTTTTCTTTCCTCAAAATTAAGAGAAACCCATCAATCACTGATCAAGCAGAAATGAATGGACCTTCAAATTTGTTTTTTTGTAGTTTTTAAGATGCCCAATGGATGATAAGGCTGTGCAAGTCAATGGGCCTCAATAAAAGTGCATCTGATTCACCAATCTTGAAACATCTATTGCTAAGGTAACGGATAGGTGGGCAGGGATGTAGAGCCCCCCTGGGGTTGTCGGGGGGGGGGGGGCTGCAACCTGGCCACGGTCAAAACTGCGATTGCAAACTCTAAATGCAAGGGGGCTGGCTGCGTCCTAGTAAGTCCCGAGAGCTGCAGGAGAGGGAACTGAGTGACCCCCTCCAGAGGCGCCGGCTTGAAAATTAAAACACATTATGTGGAGACAGCAGCCTGTAAGGCTGTGCATGTCTCCCAGCCTTCAACAAAGGTGGCGTGCAGAGAAAGTATACAGCTCCTCCCCTGGAAGCAGTGCGCAGTCAACTTCACCACTATATTTTCATAGTGAAACACACCCTGCTTGTGAACGCGGAGATTGGTACATCTGACAGGAAAAGGTACAGAGGTGTTTACATTGTTCAAGGGGGCATTTGCAATGCAATAGGTCTCGCATTTATGAGAGTTTGAGATATTGGCATTGTAATTGATAATGCGTTTACAAAGCCTGCAGGCTGGACCTAAACATCGCTTGCAAGATTTTGTAAACACAAAGAAAAGGCATAGTCATTTACAATGCCAATAACTGTCGCAAATGCGGGAGCCTTACCCGCGATTTAGCTTACAACATCGTAAGCTAGAGCACCTTTGTTGCAATTACTTTAAAAGTTAAGAAAAAGAAAAACTTTATTTTTCTACTTCTTCACTTTTGAAGACAGCTTAAGATGTTGAAAGCCCAATCATGGGTGCTGCCATTGTAAGGAAAGTAAACCAATAGAAAAAACAGCATTCGCCCACCCTTTTTTCTATATATTTACTTTTGTTACAATGGAGGAACACTCGCTTTAGCTTTGCACATCTTAAGTTAAAGCGCGGGTGACGCGATTGCATCAAAAGTTAACAAATAGAAAATAAATGCAATTCTTTTTTGTATTGGTTTACTTTTAAAGCCATCGCGGTACCCACGCTTCAACTTAAGACGTTTAAAGGTAAAGTGCGGGTGTCACTATCGTAAAAAAAAAAAAGAAGTGCAGTGCTGCTGAACAAAACAAAGGAAGGCACGCAGCCGATAAAAAAAATATGTCGATGAAAAGGTGCAAGTTGGGCAAGCCGTGCATTTTGTAAATCTTCCTGCGCGTCCAACATAACTAATAAAAATATACCAGTGTGGCGCCCGGTGGTAGGAAGTCGCATTAAGTTGTGCGACAGGTATCTGCAAAAGTCATGCAACAAAATAGTGCTGAAAGACAGCAAATAAAGCATACAGAGTAACAACACATGTAAAAAGGCCAGTACTCATGGGCGGTAACAACATTAGCGTGGGGTGTACCAAGGAGGCACTACTAAGCATATTAAATCAAAATCCAACATTTACAAAGGACAGTGACAGCAGCCAGTTAAAAAGATGGGCGGAGAGTGGTCGGAGCTTCAAGTCCATACCTGAATACATAACGTCTCAAAGAGACAGCGCAAGCACTGCCTAGGCGAGACCTAAAAAAGCGCTATGATGCTTCTAACACTGACCGCTTCATAGCATTTTTATATATTGAAAGTCAAGAAAATAAAAGCACTTTGCTGTGTCTATACCGCTTTTTTGTGGCATGGAGAGCTATGGGTAAAAAGGTACGACTGTACGTAGAGTACGCAAGTGACAATGGGGAAAGCACATTAAGGATGAACAGCTGAGTTGGCCCACCAAATCCCTAAGACCCTCCCAAATGTATCCTTGGAGTGCGTGGACAGTCCGAATGAAGGAAGGAAGGAAGGAGCTTTTTGGTGTGAGATTTTGTTTGTTCCACTGCTTGTGGGCACTTGGCGAATTCCTTTGTTCCCCCTCCCAAGCCTCTCTTAGCCAGACTGGAGTTTATTTTCAAACCTCGCTGCTCCAAAACAACCAGGTGCGCTTCAAGACACAATTAATTACTTGAATGTGTCCCAAGATAATGTACTCTTTTTGGGCCACGTCGGTATCATGACAGCCCTTGTGCAACCTGTCCCTACTCCCCTACACACACAGATACACACACCCAGACGAACAAATACACGTACAAAATGCACACTCGAATACAGATCTTCACATGTAGAAACCCATTTTCAGAGAGAGAGACAGACAGATTTCCAGACGTGCACAATCACTCAGACACATACATACACACAAAAAGACACACACAAACACACAGGCATATAGGCATATAGGCATGTAGTGGGGCTGAGCCTTGCATTTATACAGTGTTAAGTTAGCATGATCTTATTAGAAGTTTAAACGCCATTTTACCTTTTGCTTTCTTTTGCACACGGCACACACGTTAGATATTGTTCGAGTTAGACTGAGAGTTTTGCTTCGCTTGAGAATAACTTGTTTTTCTACATTGCTAGACTTGCTTTGTAAGCTTAGTCTGAACAGTGGGTGCCGAGGCCTTCAAGGTTATATCAACACTGTTGCTGTTGTTCAAACTGATCAGCGCACGTTCTAGACATAACATATATGCAGCTGTGGACAGCTCAGATACTGGTGCCTTTAATAATACACTGTGTAGGCATGGTTGAACACACTTGGAGAACATTTGTATGCTGAGAGCTTGTGCTGAACTCGATGTGATTCACTCCTGCTAATCTCGGAGGTATGTGGTCGCCTATGTAAGCCTAAGAGACCTTCTTTATTTATAACAAAACCCACTAGCAAGGGAGGGTGAAATATAGGTATACGTTTAACCCGTTTCCATTTAGCATTATAATATGCTTTCTCCCTTTGTATTTTATGAAACAGTAACTATGCTGACAATCTTATTTCTTATAATATGTCTGCTTGTATTAACTAACATGCTGAACCTGAGATCACAGCGTTAAAATAAACATTTTAAACTTGCTCGTGTCTCCCTTTACTCCCTGTTCTGGACTGGTATGAGAGTATAACGAAAGAGTGCTCAGGTTTCCCACCTTACCCGAGGTATCCTTAGTCGCATGTTCTGGGTTGTCTAATCATTGGTGACTTTGCTATAGGACGAGGAGCTAATGAGACACTGATGCTAGTCTGGTAGGGGATTTTGGGTACTAAGGTGAGCTTTTGGTACACCCTCATTCACTGAGGTCCTGAGTCTCTGTGCACAGTTCTGTGACTGAGCAGAATCCCTGCAACATGGCGCCCAACCATGGTGGTCTTATTTCATGATGCTTGAGTAGTGCTTATATCAGTCGTTCACCCCTTCACTATTGTTTCCGGTTAACAGTGGTGACGGATAAACCTACCTATAATTACATAGGTCTTTTCAAGCTTGAATCTTTCAAAACGGTTTCCTTTTGAATTACTACCCACTTGTGCTAAATTGTTTTTCATTGTACCTATTCGGTCTGTGTCGTTATGGGTGACATTGACATACCGCAGCATAATCGCATTGCGTTTCGCAATCATTTGCAGGCTTATAATGTCGCCTTGGATGGCATGGTGGTTATTTTAGTGGTGAGTGCTGAGATAGCTTACCCGTTTAAGATTTTCTAATCATGGGTGACATTTCCTCCTGTGGATGCAGCTAATCAGGTGTTTCACACTTACACTCACACAGCCGTGCCCGTGGAATACGTTCCTTATCGGACATAGGAAATTCCGATTTCTGCATGGCAGCACCGTGTTTGGTTTAATGGCGCCCTTCCCCACAGTGTATCGGCGATTAGATTAGGTCCTTTGTCCATTCCAGGCGTTTCTTGGCCTGTTTTGGCTGGATTTACCCCGCATCCTCGTGCGGGGACAGTCCCCGTTGCGGAGTTGAGGCCCCTATATACCTCCGCAATTGGAGTTATTAGGGCCTTGGTTCAATATATTACCCGCAATTTCCAGGGCGGGGCCCCTGGTGTGGCGGCGCTTGCAGCTGGACCGAGAGGGATGAAGCTTAGTCCCGTAATGGTTAATGCGGTTATGGGCAAGCGTCCCCCGGATAAGGATGATATGCCTTTCTGGCTTGCCGAGAAATTTGACCAGCTGGAAGCAGTTTTTCCTAATTCGAGTCCTGTAGAAAAACACAGAATTCTTACAATTAGTTTACCCAAGGACTTGGTACTGGAAGCCGGTGACTGCGAGTCATGGGGTAGAATCTTTGCGGCAGTGTACACGAGGTGCTTCGGCACTCCATCAATGGCTGTCCTGCCGACGGCCATTAAACGTGTTCAGGATGAACTCAGACCTGAGGCTGCGGGTCAATTGGGAATGAGACTCGTTTGCTCATTTGATGTAGTTTCCGATCTCATCCTTTCTAATATAAAGGGAGATGCGGTGAACTTTCAAGTGCCTAATGCCTTGCGCAATGTCCCTGATGCCGATAAACCCCTTCAGTTACCGAGAATTATTACGGCAGCTTATAAGACCATAGGCCGTAATAGTTTAGGTGTCAAACCTTTTTCTGCTAAAGATAAAAAACAGACTCAGGGGTTGAAGTCTGAAAAAAACTATCAACCCAAAGCAAAATTGGAACAAAAATAAGAAACAGGGAAAACAACAACAGAAACAGGAGTCCTGTCCCGCGTCACCAGTGTCTGCGTCTACTGAGCGCTCTTATGACTTGCGCAACCGTGGTACGATTAAGTCACCTGATAGTTTTCAGGTTCCTGATCAACGTTCTCCTCGTTCTTTACAGGACACATCAGCCTCATCGTCCAGTGGTGGAGGTGGCGACAGAGGCAGGGGTGGCCAGCAGAATCGCGACCAACCCCGCCCGAAAGACGGAAAAGGCAAGCAGGACGATTCTTCACAGAAAAGACCCCAGTTTCAGAAAAAAAAGGTTGCCGCTTTAACAGCGAGATAAGCCACAGATAGGGAGTACGCAGCTTCGGAATCAGACATGGGCACTGACGCTGTTGGACAGCGCGGCGGAGATTAACATAGTGCGAGAGGCCCTGCGTCCACTACTGAAGGTGACAGCGACTGACAAATTCGTTGTTGTTGAGACAGCTGATACTAGAGTAGCTCCCCATGATAGGTTATTTGAAATCGACCTTTTAATTGAAGGTGACATACAACGTACCATAAAAGGGGTATTTTGGGAAAATCTTACAACTACATACGACATTTTGTTAGTGGAGGCTGACTGGCCCCACCTTTTGTTCTCGCAGCTCCGAGAGGGGAGCAGATAATCCTCCCTAGTTTCACACACACTGTGTCAAAGGAGTATGGGCTGAATTTTGCAGAGTGGGCTAAGACCGTTGCGCCTGCTTTGTACCATACTCACTGTGGTTGGGATAAATTCTCCCCCCAACATGAGATTCCCTTGCGGTCTAAGCCACAGCCTCAACCTAAATATCCCATGCGGCGTGAAGCGAAAACTTCGGTCGCAGAAATCCTTGAACAATTGGAATATCAAGGTGTAATTGAAACTTGTGTGTCTCCGATGAATAACCCTCTTTTTACTATGACCAAGCCTGACGGTTCTTACCGTTTGGTATTGGATTACCGGCATTTAAACTCGCATTGCCGTACCTGTGCAGTACAGAATACCCACGGCTCTGCCTTGGTGGATGGTCTTGTGCGTAAAACGTTTAAAACCACACTTGACATATCCAATGGTTTTTTTGCCCACAATCTTTCCGATTTAAGTAGTCAATGGACCTCTTTCACCAGTGGTGGCACACGGAAAATTCAAACGTTTAGCAATGGGCTATGTTTGCTGCCCGTATAGTTTCTCTTTTAGAGAGTATCAACCCAGATGCGTGTTCGTATGTGGATGACATTTATCTCACAGACCACGAGATATGGACGCATCTGTGCCGCGTTGACCGCATTATTTGCAACTTTGCGGATTTCGGTTACAAATTTAATTTTGCAAAGTCTCACATTGCAGAGTTCACAGTGTTGTTCCTGGGCTATGAACTCAACAATGAAGGTCGAGGATTGGCTCCTCACTTCTTGGAGAAATGCGCACAACTGCATGTTCCTACAACACTGAAAAAATTACAATCCTTACTAGGATTTTTTAATTTTGGGCGTACTTATATCCCCGAGTATGCCCAGCGTACCATGCCATTCTATGCTTTGATACAACCAACATTTACCAAATTGTGCTACCTGCCTGAACATTCGGCCATTTTGCAATCATTGCAGGCTGATTTTCTAGAATCTAAATTCTTTCTGACTCGTGATAACTACACCAACCTGGTGATAATGATCGTCTCTGGGGCGGTGGGTTTCACATACCTTACTTTTAACAAAGGTGACACAGTACTTATCGCTTACAAGTCACACTTGTACACTTCGGCTGAAATGCGGTTTTCCACTGTGGAAAAAGTTGACAGCACTGCAAATAGCGATTCTGATAGAACGCTCACTGTCGCAGGGAAAACGCATGTTGGTTGTTACCCCGTATCCTGTCTTGGAGGCAGTGACGAAAGCCAGTGTACCTAATTCCAAAGCTTTGCACCCATGGTGGATACAATGGGTGACATCATTGACGTCTCCGGATGTCACATTCATTTTTGACGCATCCTTACGGTTGTAGGAGTTCTTGCAGTATGAATTTGTTCATCCTGCCCCTTTGACTATGCGCCCTTTGGAGGATTTCCATTGATTCATTTACGCTGACGGTTCCGCGCAAGTCGCGCATGGGTCTAAGCACGCATATGTCTCAGCTTGCGCTATTGTGGTTGGTACCATGGTGAATGGAGAATTCAAGTCCGATGTCGTGCATACACAGACATTAGGGGACTGTACCTCCCAGTTAGCGGAGCACCGTGCTCTGATGCTTGCATTGGAGTACGCGGGCCCTGGTGTGACTACTCTTATTGTGAGTGACTCTTAATACTGTGTCCAGTCTTACAATGACATTCTATTCTTTTGGACTTAAAACGATTATCGTGACTCCAAAGGTAGCACAATAAAACATAAAATTATTTGTGTTCGAGTGGCTGAACTCAAAGAGCAACTGCCACTTGTGTATGTAATTCATACTCTTGGTCATCAGCCTGTGGGAGTTCACGCTGTTGGCAATAGTTTGCCGATGCGGCCACGAAAACAGCAGTTTCGACATATTTGGTTGCAGCAGTTACACGTTCCAAAAGTAAGATTGATGACATCTTGGCAGCAATTGCCACTACTGAGAAGGTAAGTAAATATCCTACTGGATTTCCTTCGAAGTATTCTTATCATGTAAGTCCTAATAAAGTTCCTTATGTGAAAATACCAGACGTTGGTGACAGATTGATTCCCAACGCAGACCGCAGGTCTGCGCTGATTACAGCTGCCCACGAGGGTGTTGCGTTCATGCATGCAGGCGTTTCGGCTTTTGTATCTCAGCTACAACAGAGTTTTTGGTGGCGGGGACTGTATAAACAGACGCGTGATTATGTCCTTTAATGTGACATTTGTCAGCAGATCAAGCCTTCGACTGGTACGCGTCCGCCCCAGACACAGTTGTACAGTTCCAATAATAAACCACTTGGTTGTGTTTATTTGGATCACTGCGGTCCTTTTTCTTCAGATACTGCGTATAAGTACATCTTAGTTTCAGTTGATTCTTGCATGCGCTTTGTATGGGTGTGGCCCCACCGAAGTGCTGATTCACGAACTGTCATAAGAGATTTGCGTGTCTTTGTGGGAATTTTTGCACGTGGCACCTTCCATTCGGACCAGGGTCCAGCGTTCGCCTCTAAGGCGTACAAGGATGCCATGAGTTCATTGGGGTCCAAGTCAAATTTTCGTCTCCATACAGACCTGAGGGTAATAGTGTTGTGGAGCGGATGAACCGTGACTTAAAGCAATCATTGACAGCCAGGGTTATAGGTACCGGTCGGAACTGGCTAGCCAATCTCAATAGCGTACAGCGTGCACTTAATAATCTCCATAGAAGGTCTCTGGGTGGGCGGACCCGTTAGGAGATGCTCTTTTGTATCAAAATGTTTTTTCCCGGACCTTGAAGGTCTAGACCAGGAGGCGGCTGCTGCCCCCTTTCACGTAGATGAACATTGTAATGTTACACAGAATCTACAAGAAATGAGAGACAGTCTTGCAAAGGAACATTTGCCCTCCACAACTGAAGCTGCGTTGCAGATTCCGGTAGTTGGCTGGCTACCCCGAGTTGGAGAACTGGTCCGAGAGAAGATCGAGAACAAGAAAGAATTTGGTCCCTCATATCGCGCTCCAGTTCCTGTACTAGGCGTGCAGGTCACAAGCACAGTCATTTTACCTCCACTTCCAGGTCAAAAGAAAAAAAGTACATCTCCATTGACAATGTCAAATTACACAGAGTGGCCGATTCTTCTTAGTATGACACCTGCAGTCTCCTGTCCATCAATACTGACAAATTCTGTTTTGGCTCCGGCTCCTAACAACAGGCCTGACGTTGCCTTTGAGATGCCTGCAGTTTCAAGTCCTTTATTGAATACCCCACCTGATGCTCAACTTGATGATACTGAGTATACTTATCCCAGAGACTTATCGATGCCCGATTTGCAAACCTGTTTGGCCACTAAGTCCAGATTTTCATTTGACACTAACTACCACATCGAAGTCCCCTTCAAAACTTTCTGTTTTTGCAACATGGTTTAAAAAAAATTTTTTGATTCCTCCTTGGACTTACATTTGGTTGGTGCCTTTTCAATTTTTTTTATTTATGTCAATTGGTTTTCTGGTGTATTTTTTCCGTCTTGTAAATGGACACTACGTTGAAGAGAGCACTGCTATTCGACATATTAATGGAACATTGGCACCTCATTCCTCATCACACAGATTGAAGAGGGACCTGAGTTTTGTAAACATTACTGCTTGGCCCGTCTTAGATGGGATTGTATGGGATGCTGTTAAATTTCAGATTCACTTCCCACAGAGGTTATAAATGTCCCTAACGTACTAAGAGTTTCTATGGGGGATGTGGTTAAACAAAATATACGCTCTGATGATTGGAATGTTCAAGCCGTAGAGGCTTTGTTTTCAGATTTGAAATATTATGCTGCTTTAGATGCTGAAGATTTATATTTAGATTCGGCGAATTATGGAGATTTATTCTGTTATCAGCACTATGGCAATCACTACCTGCATAAGGCAAACACAAGGGGGAATATGGTTAAATTATACGCAATGGGAACATTGTCCCGCTCCTGTGGAAGGCAGCTCAAATTCACTTTTAAAGAGATTCACTTATTTTAATGATTTCAATCAGTCAAATCATAATGCATTTTATTTTAAGATGACCGAAAAGTCCTCTTCCAAAGTTAGACTGACCCACACAAAATTATTATATTCCAAGTCCTTTCTTGACCAATTGGCTATTGGGGGCTATGAACTGTGGAAAGATACTATTGATCTTAAATCTGTTTGGGGTTCTAAAAGTTGGCAAGTGCAAGGCACTGAGGCTTTCCAGCGTGCATGTCTCATCCCAAGCCATATGTTATTTTTGAATTTGACTATTTCACAAACCACCTGATTTGGATTTGTTACAACTAAAAAATTAAATGCTCCTTCTTTTCCAGAATTGGAAGAGTACCCCGGTTGGGATAATAATAACAGTATTTCTATCAGAGATTTACAGACCTTGTTGCTGAATTCTACTTTTAACATAGCCAGTTTGGATCCAAAGGGTTGGTTGTTGTGGCACAAAAGTGCTGATTCTTGCCAACATCGTTTTCAGGGTTTAGCCCCTGGCTACACACAGGTTAGGGTGGAGCCCCGTTTTGTGACTACCTATTCCGTAGTCAAGCTGTGTCAGAATTGGCTCAAACAATCCACTTTAGCGTCAGTTAAGCTTCATTTGTCTAAATTGACTGACAATATTGATCTGAATGACTTTGTCAATGGCCCTGCTTCTGGCATATCCAAAAGGTGGATATATGCTATTTACAACGAAGTTTGGAAACTGTCCCAGATTGAGGCTTAAGAGCTATAGATCAAGCACATTTAGAACAAGCATTTGCAATGCAATAGGCCTCGCAGCATTAAAGTTTGAGTTATTGCCATTGTATATGACAATGTGTTGCATTACATTTTTAGCAAAGTCTGTGTTGGTGTATAAAGATGATTTGCAAGATGATAGCTATTGCAAAATATTAAGCAATGTTGGCAATAATATTATATTATAATAATATTGAAAGTTACTGTTGTACTTATAAGCATTTTGGTAGCGCATAGTGATGTTGTGGTGCCCCTGAGTGATGCTGTGGTGGTGCCGAGTGATGCTGTGGTGGTGCCGAGTGATGCTGTGGTGGTGCCGAGTGATGCTGTGGTGATAGGATAGATAGTGAGGGCGATAGATAGATAGATAGATAGAGGGAGGGGGAGAGAGAGAGATAGAGGGAGGGCGAGAGAGAGATAGAGGGAGGGCGAAAGATAGATAGAGGGAGGGCGAAAGAGAGATAGAGGGAGGGCGAAAGAGAGATAGAGGGAGGGGGAGAGAGAGATAGAGGGAGGGGGAGAGAGAGATAGAGGGAGGGGGAGAGAGAGATAGAGGGAGGGGGAGAGAGAGATAGAGGGAGGGGGAGAGAGATAGAGGGAGGGGGGGAGAGAGATAGAGGGAGGGCGAGAGAGAGATAGAGGGAGGGCGAGAGAGAGATAGAGGGAGGGCGAAAGATAGATAGAGGGAGGGCGAAAGATAGATAGAGGGAGGGCGAAAGATAGATAGAGGGAGGGCGAAAGATAGATAGAGGGAGGGCGAGAGAGAGATAGAGGGAGGGCGAGAGAGAGATAGAGGGAGGGCGAGAGAGAGATAGAGGGAGGGCGAGGGCGAGATAGAGGGAGGGGGACAGAGAGATAGAGGGAGGGGGACAGAGAGATAGAGGGAGGGGGACAGAGAGATAGAGGGAGGGGGACAGAGAGATAGAGGGAGGGGGACAGAGAGATAGAGGGAGGGGGACAGAGAGATAGAGGGAGGGGGACAGAGAGATAGAGGGAGGGGGACAGAGAGATAGAGGGAGGGGGACAGAGAGATAGAGGGAGGGGGACAGAGAGATAGAGGGAGGGGGACAGAGAGATAGAGGGAGGGGGACAGAGAGATAGAGGGAGAGTGTGGGATGGAGTGTGGGGCGAGGGATGGAGTGTGGGGCGAGGGATGGAGTGTGGGGCGAGGGATGGAGTGTGGGGCGAGGGATGGAGTGTGGGGCGAGGGATGGAGTGTGGGGCGAGGGATGGAGTGTGGGGCGAGGGATGGAGTGTGGGGCGAGGGATGGAGTGTGGGGCGAGGGATGGAGTGTGGGGCGAGGGATGGAGTGTGGGGCGAGGGATGGAGTGTGGGGCGAGGGATGGAGTGTGGGGCGAGGGATGGAGTCTGTCTGTGAGATTTTTAAACATCGCCAGCTTGTGTGAAAAACCGGTCTCTACCTATCCTATAGATTAAAGGTTTTTTTGTACGTGTTAAACACGGGTGCAAAATTAAAATTGCACACTTGTTAATTTAAACAAATGTACTTGTTCGTATAGTGCAGCTTTAAAGGTACCCTACCTGCCCCAAAGGGCATTACTTGACCCACTGGCACCTTGTGACGTCGAGTCACGACGCGCCCTGGCTGGCTTAAGAGAGGGGTGTCCACTTTGGAGGCGAGGCGAGTCTGGTAATGTCTTGGTGCAGGTAAGTACCGTAGAGATTATGCCCTGGGCTCTGATGCAAACATGGAAAACGGGCCCTGCGACTGCTGGGGCGGGAGTAAAATAAGCGATTGTCAGGGTTTAATGCGCCGCTTGGGACCCGGTGCCACTGCACCTGCTGCACCAGTGGTTGCTGCGCCTCTGAGTGATGCCGAGAGGATGAGGATGGTTGCAAGCAGGGTAGGGCAGAGGGGCCGTTTGTAAGCAGGGCTAGTGAGAGATGGTGGCTGTAAGCAGGGTAGGGCAGAGGGGCCGTTTGTAAGCAGGGCAAGTGAGAGGTGGTGCTTGTAAGCAGGGTAGCGAAGAGAGGTCCATTGTTGAAGGCAGGGGAGAGGAGGTGGTTGGAAGCAGGGGAGATGAGGTGGTTGGAAGCAGAGGAGAGGGGCTGGTTGTTGTACACAGGTAAGGGGGGGATGTAAGCAGGGCAGAGGAGAGGGGCCGATTATAAGCAGAGCAGACAAGATAAGGTGTTTAGAAGCAGGGCTGGCGAGAGGGGTCGATTGTTGTAAGCAGGACAGGTGAGAGGATGTGGTTTAAAGCAGGGCAGTGGAGAGGGGCCGATTATTGTAGGCAGGGGAGAGGAAATGGTTATAAGCATGGCAGGTGAAAGGGTCAACGTTTAAGCGGGGCAGGTTAGAGGGGAGATTGCTGTAAGCAGGGCAGGTGAGAGGTGCGGCATGCAGGAGGAACTGGTAATAAGGCCGCCTGTAAGCAGGGCAGTAGGGCCATTAGGGTCGGCGGTAGGTGAGCCGCTGTTTGGTTAGTAATTATGGTAGGTAGGTATATGCAAATGTGACTATCCCTCACGAAATGTTCAACCTCACACCATGCTTAAGTGCACATTGCAAATACAAGTGTGACGTAACAAGTTTGGAGCATCACACATGACTTCAAATAGAAAGCACTAAAAAAATGTAAACACTACCAGCCACACACACATACACACAACAAAAGTAGTAGTGTCTTACTTTATCACCAAGAAACACTTTGGGCCCCTCAGTGGTAAGAAAACTCTATAGAAGTGCTGCAAGGCAACATCAAGATTTAACCGGACATTTTTTAATATAATCTATTTCTAAACAATTCATCATCCTAACTTTACCAGCCATTATCCAACATGATTCACCTTCACAGTTTACATCACACAATCAAGTGGCACGACCACAGCGCACTTCGACTCCAGTCACAGAGAGAGCAGTAAAGTGTGCCCAGATTCCAAAAGCACTACTAGACCATATAAATGGTGGAATTTCCCTATAAAAATACATAGATCAGACACTAAAACAGGGCGGTGTAATATTCATGTTAATTTATATTACACAGTTGCTCTCTGCTGGAAGGACATTTTCACGGCAAGGGTTTAAGTCCAGGTAAAACGAATAAAATAACAAAACACTCTTCAAAATCACTCCATTGTTAGTCTTAACATGAGCTCAGCCTAACATTAGGTGAAAATAAAAAGGCACAGAGCAGCCCGCACTGAGGGATGCAATCAATCACATCTGATGGCACTTCAAGCCCATTACCATTACAAAATAAACACCTTCGGAAGAATCCATGAGGGAGGCAATTAATCATAGAACGATACTGACAACTTGAACACTCTTAACATTGATTTAGCAGGTTTTTATAGACATAAGTACCAAGGCAACGCGAAGCCGGCATCCCACCGTTAACCAATTTTGAGGGGGCCTCCGACCTCTCCAGATGAGCACGTCACTGAAACAAGACCGAGAACATGGCGCATCAGACTTCTGCCAGAGAGAAATTAACACAAGCGCCGGCGATTTCCAACTCCTTTCATCAGCTAGGCCTTTGATGCAACTGAAAAATGTAGCAGCACATTTATAATTTCTCACTTTCCTTAACAAAACTATGCACCTTCAGCCCTCACTACACTTGAACAAACCATCACTCATCTGGCCGTCTCCCAGGAAAACAAGCTTTGATAAGAGCAACGATATCCCTGGCGAAGGGCAGGTTGTAAATGAAGGGTACTCACCACACGACCCCAGTGACTCAGACGTGAGCGAAACCGAAACCTTCCGTGGGGCGGGACTTCCGTCTTCGGAAGCACGCGCCCACGGAGTGCCACGAGAGAAGCAGTGCTGGTGATGCGGGGCTCCCATGTCCGAGGGAGAACCCCCGCGGTGGCGGCTGAAGTCTGGAGTGGCGCTAAGTGGGCCTTACTGGGGTGGGCTCTGTGCACGTGTGTGTGTGTGTGTGTGTGCGTGTGCGTGTGTGTGTGACGGCGGGGGTGGGTTCTCTGTATGCATGTGTGCGTGCGTGCATGGGCGCTCGTGTGTGTGTCTCTGTGTATGCGCATGCGTGTGTGGTGTTGGAGCTTCCCAGGAGACAGCAGCTGGCCACAGCGAGCGCGTTCGCGAGCGCGTGGCCCACTCATATCGCCTCCTTGGAGAGCAAATGCGCGCGGCCAGGTGCTGTCTCCTGGAAAGCAGAGTCATTAACAATAGATCTCTGGCGAGACAGCGCTTCGCGCTGTTCAACGCCACGAGACATAAAAAGTGCTAACAGTTGTAGATAACAGCATTAACACGCTTTCTTCCCGCATTTACACATTAGATAATATTGTTTCGTCTGTTGTTGATATTGTGCAAGAAGATGTCTCTGTTTTGTACCATGGTCAGAATCAGCTGCGTTTCATTATGCAGTTTGCATGGACTTTACAAACGCTGAAGGCAGGGAAAGTGCCTTGGGACTACATGAACAAGTCCTCATTGTTTGCCCCTTTTAATTTGACTGACACACAGTAGTCTATGAAAGATGCAATTTTTTCTATGTTACATATTGAAAAGTTAGAACCTTTGCAATTTTCTGTGGCCGAGACAAATTCTGCTGTGTGGCTCGTACATGGGCTAACAACATTACCTTTCCCTCTGTTCAAGTTCGAAGCTTGCATGAAGTACTATGCTATTGGCAGGTATGAATCTCTGGGTACCGCTTATCTCCTCGAAGCTTGGTCACTACCATTTACCTATAGATGCCTGGGGGAGGGAAAAGAGGTTTATTTGAATGGTGAGGATTGCACGACAACACATGATCACTCGGTGTGTAGGAATATCCAATTGCATGGCTCGTGTAATCAGAATGCACCTAATTTGGCCTGTGTCTTAAAAGGTACACCGACGCCTGCTATCACACCCACATTCACATTACTAGCAAACGGTAGTTATTTACTTTTAAATAATGAAGATTGTTGTGGGATGCTGGCTGGAATTCCTTACATCATTACGGTCTCTCAACGTGTAGTTTGTTGTAAAAACATAATGTTTCCTCCTCCACATGGGAAGCTGGATGTTTCCATCTGGCCGTCGATTCCGACTTTGAAAGCAGAGTTCAACAAGATGATTTGAATAAGAGCTCTTTTGTCCCAGAAAGAGGTAGCCGTTACATCTGCCCGTGAAACATTTGTCCTTCACGTGGCAAACACCCGCTCAGAAGTGCATGCTTTATTAAATACGGATCTGCCCCTGCATTTCGGGGAGTTAATTCACAATATCTTTAATGCTTCCTCGACCACGGGGCTGGCTCACTTTTTTAAAGTTGTTAGTAGTGGTCTTGTGACTTCTTTCCAAACTATATTCGGTGTGTTCCCTGCAATTTTTCATTCAATTTTCTCCAGCCTCTTTGGTGGATTTCCCTTGATGCTTGCTCTGGTTGCCAGAGTGCTTCTACTACTTAGTTTATTTCAGAATGGATGCACATCATGTGCCACAAGACTATTTGCCCCGGGTGTTGTTGCTCCGCAACCGAATGCTTAATTTCTACGGAGCACTGCCTCTGGCTACATTGAGTGCAGTTTATGGATTATCGTTTCGATTATCCTTTTTCACATGCATCCAGCCAGTCTTTCATTGCCTGAGCTACAGTTATACTGAAGTAAATCCGATTTGTCCTCTGATGGTACTAAAGGCTCCGGTTCTTGAGGAACATGTATGTTCATTCCAGTTACTAAATTGGATGGCTGAAATGTTTTCAGATGAGAACAATGACTTCCTGTTGGAGGCTGTTGCAACGTACTGTGCCTATACACTATTGGAGTGAGGTGCCTTTCCTGCTCTCTCTTATTCACGACTACAGTCACATGTTGGACATCAGATTTTTTTTTAGTTTTTTTTTTAGGCCTATTGGCTTTACTGTACCCAAACGTAATTACTAATTTGGAGTTTTTTCAAAATTCGGAGTTTGCTCCCATTTTTCCATTATGGTAAATTTGAACTTGATTTTAACTATCTCCTGCTTTGCCCACATTTCTTATCCGTGCTCTGATCAAGGGAGGGTGTAGTGGGGCTGAACCTTGCATTTATACAGGTTGCATTTATACAGGGTTAAGTTAGCATGAGCTTAGAAGTTTAAACACCATTTTACCTTTTGCTTTCTTTTGCACACGGCACACGTTAGATATTGAATCGAGTGAGACAGAGTTTTGCTTCACATGAGAATAACTTGTTTTTCTACATTGCTAGACGAGCTTTGTAAGCTTAGTCTGAACAGTGAGTGCCGATGGCCTTCAAGGTTATATCAACACTGTTGCTTTTGTTCAAACTGATCAGCGCACGTTCTAGACATAACATATATGCAGCTGTGGACAGCTCAGATACTGGCGCCTGTAATAATACACTGTGTAGGCATGATTGAACACACTTGGAGAACATTCGTATGCTGAGAGCTTGTGCTGAACTCAATGTGATTCACTCCTGCTAATCTCTGAGGTATGGGATCGCCTATGTAAGCCTAAGAGACCTTCTTTAGTTATAACATAACCCACTGGCAAGGGAGGGTGAAATATAGGTATATATTTAACCTGTTTCCATTTAGCATTATATTATGCTTTCTCCCTTTGTATTTTATGGAATAGTAACTATGCTGACAATCTTATTTCTTATAATATGTCTGCTTGTATTAGCTAAGACACTGCACCTGAGAATACGGCGTTAAAATAATCATTTTAAACTTGCTCGTGACTCCCTTTACTCCCTGTTCTGGACTGGTATGAGAGTATAACGAAAGAGTGCTCATGTTTCCCACCTTACCCGAGGTATCCTTAGTCGCATGTTCTGGGTTGTCTAATCATTGGTGACTTTGCTATAGGACGAAGTTAATTCACACTATCTTTAATGCTTCCTCGACCACGGGGCTGGCTCACTTTTTAAAGTTGTTAGTAGTGGTCTTGTGACTTCTTTCCAAACTATATTCGGTGTGTTCCCTGCAATTTTTCATTCAATTTTCTCCAGCCTCTTTGGTGGATTTCCCTTGATGCTTGCTCTGGTTGCCAGAGTGCTTCTACTACTTAGTTTATTTCAGAATGGATGCACTCCCTTTACTCCCTGTTCTGGACTGGTATGAGAGTATAACGAAAGAGTGCTCATGTTTCCCACCTTACCGGAGGTATCCTTAGTCGCATGTTCTGGGTTGTCACTGGTGACTTTGCTACAGGACTATGAGTTAATGAGACACTGATGCTAGTCTGGTATGGGATTTTGGGTACTAAGGTGAGTTTTTGGTACACCCTAATTCACTGAGGTCCTGGGTCTCTGTGCACAGTTCTGTGACTGAGCAGAATCCCTGCAACAGACACACACACAAACACACATGAGGAAACCCACAAAGACAAACGCTGACAGACAAACATGCATGCACACAAAAGTATGTTTACAAAAATACACGCATATATACATATGCACAAAAGTATACAAACAAAAATACACACATACAAGATTCACAAAGATGCATTTGGAGGTGGTCGGAGGGTTGGAGAAGACAGTCCAAAATATAGTATCTTCTAGTAAAATATTCATAGGGCAGCGGAGGTGACAAAAATAATGTTTCGAGTCTTTACTTTCAATTTCCGTATAGACCAATACAATCTGATATAAAAGGCATAAAATCTCATACAAAGCATTATTTTAACAGAACATATTTTAAAATCCCAAGGGTAATTAAAACAATGCTACTTAAAACAATTATTAGGTTCAAAGGGAGATTTCAGGAACACAGGATATTCCGGTCAAAATTACATAGGCTAGGTTTTGGTCTCCAATATATAAGATGACTGGCTAGGGAGAACATAGGTACACCAAGATATAAGAAACAGGTTACATGTTGCCTTTCAAATTTTTCCTTCTGAGGGCCCAAGTCCAACTCAGAAACTTAGCCATAGCAATAACTATGACTTCAGTAGTTCCGGTTTTTAAATGCACAGAGCAGTATGGCTTGTTCTTGTTCCACGGTTTTTACAAACCGGCTTAAGCCATTTCTGTCTTGGGCCCTTGTATGCAGGGCACACAAACAATACATGTAATAAAGTCTCGTCCACTGTTACACAAGTATCAAATTTTATATCCCAGGCGTCCTCCCACTTATTAGTGAAGGATTACTTATAAGGGAATGTTTCGAGTCAATAAAGCCTACATACAATAGATACAGGGTCTAAAATCATGATATTTTCTTTTGCAGTAAACGCGTTTCATATTAAATGACACTCGTGTATGTGTGCAACGATGGGGGTAGCAGCAACAGTGTCAAAGGGGGGGCATAAACAGGCAAGCAATGAGGGGGAAGGGAGGAAAAAGCCCAGAGAGAGAGAAGTGGTGGGAGGGACAGGAGCAAGCAACCACAGAATGCAATTGGGGTAGGAGGGGTGGGTGGAGACGGGCTGCAAAATGATGAAATCGTATGGAGTGCATCACTAGAAAATAAAATGAAAAAATACAAAAAAAGTACCCATGTAAAAGTGTGGCCATTCGAAGGACACTGGCCACAGACAGGAAACTGTACTTGGTCCATGCTCCATGGAAGTAGACATACATAGTAAGAAACCAGGAAGCTGTAGGCACTGACCAGTTAGAAGCAAGGCAAAAACAGGGACGTCAAAGACAACCGATGGTAAGTAAAGGTAAGAAATTGGTGGGCTCTAAGCTTGGACTACCGCAGAGTATTCCCACATCACAAAATTAGATAATTGAGTGTAATCATATCAATATATTGATACAGTATTCGCGATCATCCCGAGGCACAATGCAGTTGAACTGGAGACTACAGGACAGAATCCTTTGCTCCATCTACCAACTTAAGAAAACTGATGGTCTATTGAGAAAGAAAGGAAAAAGTTTGTATATACACAGAACAGAAGTAAGCACAAGACCCACAACAAATCATTCCTCAGTCTGACTATATGTAATAGTAAAAGGATGATCATGCGAATGCAACTTCATGTCAGGAGAAACCCTGAGGAGGGCAGAAAAGTTAGGATTTCCATCAACTGCCCTTGGTAGCCAGTGTCATCATTTGGAAAACCAAAGGCGCCTCCGTATATCAAGGAAGTAAAACGCCCTAACAGAAGGCCTTTTTTTGTTTAGTTTAGTTTTCCATTTTGTCCTCTTCTTTCTTTTTAACCTCAGGGATTATTTGATCTCACCTTCCACAGCCATGGCCGAGTTTAGCGGTTTGGCTTTTGATGATGCTACTTATCAGAGTATACTTGACAATACACCAAGTATTTTAGATACCTTCTCTGCTTCATCCACCTTAACCACCAGTGACTGGGATTCACTTACAGCTCTTAAGAAATCACATACACGTGAATATTTGCGTGGGAACTGCGCCCCTCCAGGTCTCATAGTGACCAATGCTCCCAGGCTATTTTTACAAGACAAAACATTTCGCAAAGATTGGTCTTTAATAGCCTGGAGATGCACGAGAGATTGGTTACTACTAATAATATGTACGGCCAAGAGGATCGCTGACGCAATCCTGATAGAGATACAGGTCATGGAAGCTCAGATTAAGACCACAGTAACCAATATCATCTTCAAAAAGAATCTGGAGGAATCGAAAAAAGCCAACAAAGATCTGAAAGATTCTATCCTTCAATCTAAAATTGAGAAATTCAAAAAAGACTTCGCCAAATTCAAGCATGAGGTGGTATACCCCTATACCAGCGACAAATATGTTGCACCCACATTCAACAACAAGGGCAAACGTTTGGGATCCACCTACTCTGGTAGCTGTTCAGATGCGGATTCAGTTGAGTCAGACCCCAATGATCAGGGACAATACCACCCAAGAGGCAGAGGGAGAAGACCCTTTAGGAGAGGTCACAATGGCCCCCATCTTCAGCAGTGGTGGCCTCCAACCCCATGGGGTTTCCCTCCACCACAGTTTCAGCCACCAAATCCCTGGCAATCTTGTCAACCTCTGTTTCCCCAGCAGCCTTTTTTAGGGGGAGGCCAAGGAAGGTTTCGTGGGCGACGACGGAACCCACAGAACCAGCAAGTACCAATGCAAACACATTGCAACCTAGCATCGACCACTCCGAACCAGATTGGAACTCGCTCCAAAACCAACCAGGGGCAGAACCAGGGGCAGTTGTGAGGGGTCCAGTAAAACAGGACCTGATAGTCAACCTTAGCTCTAAGATACTGACACAAGATGAGATGTCGGTCCTGAATAGAGGCTTAGGCTTTGTTACTACGAGTAAGGGGGATGACTTCACAGTACAACGTGAGCTATCCCAATTCTTCAGGAAGGTGCGGCTGCACGATTTTTTTCAAAGATAAGACACCGTCTGAGACCCAAATTGGAAATACTAATACGGGCCTTAAGAATCAGTCCAGTTTCAATCCTCCATCACACTTAATACCACCCCAGGTCCTGGCCTTTGAGAGAGCTGTTCTCGAAGACGTCAGGCTTCTGTGTGAGAACAATAAGGGAAATACATACCGGAACATCCCCCCAAAAAAAGAGCTACAAACACTTGCAGCATTGACAAATGATTGGTCGATTACGATCAAACCGGCCGACAAGGGGGGAGCGACAGTCCTTATGGATTCAGATAACTATCGAGCTGAATGTATTCGCCAGCTAAGCGATAGGAACTGCTACCGCCCTCTGAAAGAAGATCTTACCTCTCGAGTGTGCCATACCATCAAGGAAGCAGTGGAGGAGGCATTGACAGAGGGTCAGATTACTAATCAAGAATCAATATATCTACAGATAATCCACCCTGTCATGCCGTATTTTTACATCCTCCCGAAGATTCATAATGTCCAGAGGCCTCCACCAGGGAGACCAATTATATCAGGTATCGGCTCCTGTTTGGAACCTCTTTCTACATTTGTAGACTTTTTTTTACGTCCAATTGTACAAAAGATGCCAACTTATTTACAGGATACAAAGGACGTACTCAGACTTTTGCCTACAGTGGATTTCAACCCTGACCTCGACATCTTAGTATCCCTAGATGTCGTATCATTATACACCTCTATACCACAGGATGAGACCCTTGAGACTATCTCGGACATTCTAAGCCACACTGAACATAATTCCATAACACCGGTCAATTTCATCATGACCCTGGCTTACCTGGCCATGAAAGAAAACTTTTTTCAATTTGAGGAGACCTATTACCTACAAGTGTCAGGGACAAGTATGGGCAGTGTCTATGCGCCGAGCCTGGCTAACTTGTATGTGCACAGGTTTGAGGAAATGCATGTCCTGACCGCCACTAATCCCTTCCATGAGTCGATCAGACTCTGGAAGAGGTACATTGACAACATTCTGGTGGTCTGGCGTGGGGACGAAGAATCGGTTCGAGCTTTCCATACTTGGCTCAATACACAAAACCACTATTTAAGGTTCACTTTGGAAATGAGCAGACACAAGATTTCGTTTCTGGACCTTTCTATATATGTTACTCCTACTGGTCTATCAAGCGAACTCTATCGGAAACCGATGGCATGCAATTCTCTATTGAGATTTGATAGTCAGCAGCCAAAATCTCTTACGGAGAATCTCCCTTTTGGCCAGTTTTTACGCTTGAAGCGTAATTGCTCCACATCTGAATCTTACAAATATCATGCTAAGAATCTGTCCAAACAGCTGCAGGATAAGATGTATCCCTGACATTTGGTTAGAACGGCCTGCAAGAGAGCTTCCAATAATCATAGGGAAGCCCTGTTGGAACCTAAAGTTGTGAAACCCCCTTTGGAACGCATGACTTTTGTTAACACCTTCAGTACTTTGAGCAATGCTTTACAGAAATGCATTCGTAAGAACTGGCGTTTTTTGAACACCCGGAATGAACAAATTCCCATGCCCCTTTTTGCATTTAAGAGAGGGCGGAATTTGCGAGATGCTTTGGTGCACACGAGACCAATGACGAAACCCAGCATGAACAACACCCTATGGGACTTACCTCCGGTCAAAGGTCATTTCCCTTGTGGAAATTGCTCCATATGCCCACAGACCAAACAGACCAAAACCATAGATATTGGCACATCAAGACCTTGATTTCAGACACAGTTTTCTAACTGTAATAGTGACCATCTAATCTATTTAATTGAATGTCCTTGTAAGGAACGATATGTGGGCATGACCACAAGAAAGGTACGACAACGTATGTTGGAACATAAAAGCACCTTTCGTTGTGGCAAATCCAATACTAAACTCACGAAACACTTTTTAGACCTAAAACACAAACCTGAAGAATTTTTCTGGACAGTCCTGGAGAAACCAACTATACCCCTCCATGTGAGTGACAGGACTAAATATCTGTTCCAGAAGGAACAGAGGTGGGTGTTCAGGCTCAAAAGCGACACACAGGGTCTTAACGACGATATCCCTTGGACCCTGCTATGAACACTAGTTGAACCTATCTTTTTCATGTAAGATATCCAGAAGGGCAGTTGCACTTTGCAACTCACTCTGTAACACGCTGTCCTGAGAGGAGTCATATCAACATCAATATATATATATATATATATATATATATATATATATATATATATATATATATATATATATATATATATATATATATATATACACACATGATTTTTATTTATATATATATATTTTTTACATCGGACACATGACTCTGAATGTCTGGAAATTTTTGTTTCAGACATGATAGTATTTGGCTAATGTAGCCCCTTATCTCATGTCTGCTATAACTCTTTCATATGCATGAGGAAACAATCATGTAAGCAATATCTTTGTGGAGGCCTCGTTTGACTTCCACACATTGTCTGCCCCTAAATGACTCTCTATTTCATGCCCGGGCCAGTTTGACATTCGAGTGCTTTAGGGTGATGTTCTGTGTATACTTCAAAAGTATATCGGAGCAGGATACACAGTATTATATTCCGGACTACAGTTCTTAGTCCAACGACTTCATCCTGTAGTTTCACCTTCTGATTGGTTCAGCCCTTGTGACGTCATGGGCCACATGATCTTTCGTGGCAAGCACTAATGGCGGTGGGCTTCAGAGAAACGCTACTTCCCCCTGCCTCAGGATACGACCTGGGGTACCGACGGATAGGTAAGCGTTATCAGGAGAAATATGATCCGTTCTTTGAAACCAAGTATAATGCTAATATTTTCTAACTTCACTACTCGGAGTATCTCTCGGCGCGCGGGTCGAGTGGTTAATGACATCGCGACCCTCAGCACGCTGAGTAGCGAGCAGCTACTCCCTTTGTTGACGGCCCAATATATATATATATATACATATATATATACATATATACATATATATATATATATATATATAAAAAAAATTGCACATATGAGACTGAGTTCACTTATATTAATACCAGCTTGCTTAGAGGCAAGTACATCGGGCCCCTTTGCTGATACTGTGTCTGCTCTAATATTACATAGGGTTGAGCCATATACATTTGCTCTCTCCGGTACTTCTTGTTCGTTTGCGAGAAATGTTCTATATGTATTCAATAATTCCAATACATTTTAATTTTGAGGACTTTTGGAATTTTATTTTTAGGAAACCTGCCCGATTACAACAATTTGTCCACATACATAGCTGATTGTATGTTTGTCTTATCGGGATGTTTTGTATTTGTTACTCCCATTCTGTAGGGCGGTGCCTCCTTCTTGACCTGAGTCAGAGCCAGGTGAGGTGAGGCTTGTTACCTCACACAGGATAGTTGAGTGTACTACTCTTGCACTATTTTCTTGGTAACACAGAACAGTTTAATAGGTAATGAGTGAGTTAGCATTACATTGTGGATTTGGTTCTTGATGCTTGTTTCATCTCTACAGGTATGAACAATCATCCATCCTGCACAGAGGTATTGTGATCGGTCACATGTAATAACATTGTGATACTTTTTATGGTTTTTGTTATCACTGTTTCTCAAAATCACATTTCTGCAGTAGCTATATTAACTAGGTCCTGAAGAAAGCCGGGGCTCTTACACCCATTGCGGCTGGAACTAGTAGACCAATTTCGGTAGATTAATTAAAAACCGACACTGTAATTTTTAATAAGTCCACCAGTGGTCATTAATAAAGGTATCTTGGACCACTGATGTATCTTTTTTAATTCACTTGCACTGCACTTTTCTTCCCTGTCACAACACGCCTAGTCTATCAACGTTTGGCTCATTGCCAGAAGAGCTGAGGTTACATGGGGCGCCTTTGGTTTTCCAAATGATGACACTGGCTACCAAGGGCAGTGGATGGAAATCCTAACTTTTCTGCCCTCCTCAGGGTTTCTCCTGACATGAAGTTGCATTCGCATCATCATCCTTTTACTATTACATATAGTCAGACTGAGGAATGATTTGTTGTGGGTCTTGTGCTTACTTCTGTGTATATACAAACGTTTTCCTTTCTTTCTCAATAGACCATCAGTTTTCTTGTGTTATTTATCAGTAGGATTGGGGATTGAAACTGGATGGGTCTTTAAATATTGTCCCTAAGACCCCCTCTCTCTCCCTCTCCGGGAGTTGAGTAATGTGTGATTACCATCTACCAACTTGTCAGCAATATGAATCACTGATTTTCAGGTGACTTTGGCAGGGATAATATTAGCTGAGACAGCAGAATCAATAATCACATTCACCATGATTTGTAGTAATGAAAAAAAGTCAGCCTCTTTCATATTAATTTCAGACTGAGTTGCCTATTCTGGTAGCCGAGCGTTATCGAGAGGCCTCCTGGTTGAGGGTCCTCTCCTAGGATCGGACAGCAGGGTAACCACAACACTACAAACGGACACCACACAAGAGGTTGAGTTCTTAGGCTTTATCAAGAATAAAGGTTGCTGGGTCTCAGCGGTATATACAGGCAGATCGAGGGATCTGTAGAGTCTCGTAAAAGGGACAGGGTAGCGGGACAGTCTCGGTACGGATACAGGAAGGGATACCCTGCGCACAGCTCTCAATCCTCGAGCCGGGTGTTCCGAGAGGTCGAGCCGCGGCAGCAGGACTCGACAGGTGGTCTTAACGGAGAGGAGGCCGCGGCAGCGCCAGCAGGCTCTCAAGATGGCTCAGCCGCGGCAGCGCCAGCAGGCTCTCAAGATAGTTCAGCCGCAGCAGCGCCAGCAGGCTCTCAGGTGGTTCAGCCGCGGCAGCGCCAGCAGGCTCTCAAGAGGGTTCAGCCGCGGCAGCGCCAGCAGGCTCTCAGGTAGTTCAGCCGCGGCAGCGCCAGCAGGCTCTAAGGTGGTTCAGCCGCGGTAGCGCCAGCAGGCTCCTAGGATGGTACAGCAAAGGGGGGCCGGGGCAGCGCCAGCAGGCTCTCAGGGTCTCTTCAGGTTACTGGCAATGAGTTCTTCTGGTGTCGGCCGTGACAGCGTCAGCAGGGCTTCCAGTCCAGGATACAACTGGTGTCCTACTCCGGGGCTGGCCCAGATATAGGACTGGAGTCCTTTGATGTCCGGACCCTCGCGCCTGGGGGTCAGAGGGGCCGGGATGATGGTGTCCAGACCCCCAGCAGGGGGGTGGAGCCAGCGCCCAGGGAGGCCAGAGGGCGATCGAAACCAGGCCTCCGGGGACGGCTGGAGGACCATCGAAACTCCCTTTTCTCCGGGATCTGTCGAGTGGCCACTCGACCACCTGGGTGGATCTTGGTGCCTCAATGTCTGGGCTTCGCTGGACCTGGGCCGGGGCCGAGGCCACGTGGTCGGGACGTGGTGGGCCCAAGATGGAGTCGGGCGCGGCCTCGTGCTTAGGTCGTGAGGGCCCATGATGGAGCCAGGCTGGTAGTGGGGGTCTGGGATGGTGACCGGACCAACAATGTTGGGGCGTGCAGTGTCGGGCAAAAGGGCTGCCCGATGCTGGGTGGAGGGCCGATGTCGTCCTGGGCCCGCCATGCGGGAGGGGTAGGACCACGCCATGAGGCCGGGTCCAACACGCGTCCCCCCCAGCTGAAGGCAGGGGAGAGTCACCCATCTTCTTGGGGATTCTCCTCGCCGAGGCGGAAGAATCGGGACAGGCCGTCAGCATTGGCGTGGTCGTTGCCGGGACGATGCTCCACCGTGAAGTCCATCCCTTGCAGGGAGATGGACCATCGCAACAGTTTCGGGTTTTCTCCCCGCATCTGCATCAACCACCGCAGGGGCCGTTGGTCGGTCTGGACCCGGAAGTGGATGCCGAAGAGGTAGGGCCAGAGTTTCTTTAGTGCCCACACAACGGCGAAGGCTTCCCTCTCGATGGTGCTCCAGCGCTGTTCTCTGGCCAGCAGCCGCCGGCTGATGAAGGCAACGGGAAGGTCGATTCCCTCAGGGTTCACTTGTGAGAGGACCGCCCCAATGCCGTGCTCCGAGGCGTCGGTTTGGACCACAAACTCTCGGCTGTAGTCGGGGGCCTGGAGCACAGGGGCGGTGCACATGGCAGTCTTTAGAGCCTCGAAGGCTGTTTGGCACTCTGGGGTCCAGCTCACCTTCTGGGGTAGCCTCTTGGAGGTCAGTTCTGTGAGGGGCCCCACAATGCTTCCATAGTCTTTTATGAAGCGCCGATGGTATCCTGTGAGCCCCAGGAAGGCTCGGACGGCTGTTTGGGTGATCGGGGGCTCCCAGGCCCGGATGGCGTCAATCTTTGGCTGGAGGGGAGCCACCAGGCCGCTCCCCACTTGGTGTCCCAGATACGTCACGGACCCTTGGCCGATCTGGCACTTGCTGGCCTTTATTGTTAGTCCGGCCCGTCGGAGGGCCGACATGACCTCCCGGAGGTGGGTCAGATGCTCACCCCAGTGGCGGCTGTACACCGCAATGTCGTCTAGATAGGCGGCACTGAATTCTTCTAGTCCGGCCAGTACCCGGTTCACGAGTCTCTGGAAGGTGGCCGGGGCGTTTTTCATGCCGAAGGGCATCACTTTGAAGTGGTAGTGGCCATCAGGGGTCGAGAAGGCAGATCGCTCTTGTGCTCCAGGGGTGAGGCCGATCTGCCAATACCCCGCCGTGAGGTCGAAGATGCTGAGATATTTGGCGGCCCCCAGGCGATCGATCAGTTCATCCGCCCGGGGGATGGGATGGGCGTCGGTCCGGGTGACTGCATTCAGCCCCCGGTAGTCAACACAGAACCGGAGCTCCGGGGGTGTGCCAGGGACGGTGGCTTTAGGGACCAGGACAACAGGACTGGCCCAGGGACTGTCGGAGGGTTCGACTACCCCCAGAGCTAGCATCTTGGCCACTTCGGATTGAATGCAGGCCCGAACGCGGTCGGGCACTCGGAAAGCTCGGTGTCTTACAGGCGGGTTGTCTCCGGTGTCCACATCGTGGACACACCACCGGGTGACTCCAGGGGTGAGGGAAAATAGGTCTGCAAATTGCCACAGCAGCTCCCGGCAGTCTTGGTGCTGTTCTGGGGTCAGGGTAGAGGAGAGTGTGACCCCTTCGATGGAGCCGTCTTTCTCGGTGATGCTCATGAGATCTGGTACGGGTTCGGAGTCGTCTTCAGCTCCGTCATCGGTCGCTAGCAGCAGACTTAGTTCAGTGCGGGCAAAGTGTGGCTTGAGCCGGTTAGCGTGCAGAACCCGGAGGGGGTTCCGGGGGGATTCCAGGTCCACCAGGTAAGTGACGGGGCTCTTGCGCTCCACCACTTTGAAGGGCCCCGTCCATTTGTCCTGGAGGGCGCAAGGTTCAACCGGGGACATGACCCAGACTTGCTGGCCCGGCTCGAATTCGATGGATGAGGTGTTCTGGTCATACCAGCGTTTCATCTCCTCCTGACTGGCCTCGAGGTTGGCCTCGGCAAGTTCCCGGAACTTCCGAGTCTGGTTGCGGAGTGTCAGGAGATACTGGTAGACATCTGGTGGGGCCCCCCGGACAGCCGTCTCCCAGCCTTCTTTGACCAGGCTGAGGGGGCCTCGGACCGGGTGCCCATACAATAGTTCGAAGGGGCTGAACCCCAGGGACTTCTGGGTACCTCTCGATACGCAAACAGGAGGCAGGGCAGCAGGACGTCCCATCTGCGTCGTAGTGGCTCGTCTAAGCCTTTGATCATCCCCTTCAGTGTTCGGTTAAACCGTTCTACAAGTCCATTTCCTTGGGGGTGATACGGGGTGGTGAACTTGTATGTGACCCCGCACTGTTGCCACAGGGATCGCATATGCTTGGAGATAAAGTTTGTACCCGATCACTCATGACTTCTCGGGGGAAGCCGACTCTGGAGAAGATCCCCATCAGGGCTCGGCCTACTACTGGGGCCGTGATGGTTCGGAGGGGAATGGCCTCAGGATAGCGGGTGGCATGGTCCACCAGAACGAGGATGAAGCGGTGCCCCTGAGAGGTGCGGGGGTCCAAGGGCCCCACAAGTCGATCCCCACTCTCTCGAAGGGGGTGGTGACCACAGGAAAGGGCTGGAGTGGGGCCTTGACTTTTCCCCCTCTCTTCCCGCTGGCTTGACACGTCGGACAGGATCGGCAGTGGTTGTGCACATCGTTGCGCATCTTCGGCCAGTAAAAATGGGTCACCAGGCGGCTGTAAGTTTTATCCTGCCCCAGGTGCCCGGCGAGGGGCACGTCGTGGGCCAAGTTCAAGAGGAAGTCTCTGAAACGGAGGGGAACGACCAGTACTCAGCTGGCCCCTAGTTCGGCAACTTTCTGCTCGCTGTAGAGAAGGTCGTGATCCCAATAGAACCAGTGGGACCCCGAGGAGCCTCCCGCGGCTTGAGTGGCGGCTTGTTGTCGGATTCCCTCGAGGGAGGGACAGGTTTTCTGTTCGTGCCGGAATTGTTCGCGGGTGGGGCCACCTTCTTGGCGCCATTGAGCTAGTTCTGAAAGGTGGCCGAGCTCGGTGAGGTCTTCATGGTTGGGCCCCTGGGGGCCAGGTTCAGGGTCGGCGTCCTCGGGGACGGCGGCCGGTGGCGGTGCGGGCCACTCTGGTTCCTCGGTCGGAGCCTCCTCCGGTGGGGCGAAGGCTCGGGCGGACATGGAGCGGGTGGTCGCACAGACCCACTCTGGAAGGCCTAGCATCCCCAGATGCTCTCTTCGCTCGACGCTGGCCCAGGGGGAACTTTCCAGGTCGTTCCCGAGGAGGCAGTCCACGGGGGCATCGTCCCGGACGGTCACCATCAGCATACCCGACACCCCTCCCCATTCGAAGGGGATGCGGGCCATCTGGCACAAACTCTCGGAGTTGTCTGCCGTCCGCACCGGGCACATGATATTGGGGAGAATTTGCTCTGGGGTCACCAAGTGGCGTCGGACTGCTGTTACGCTGGCTCCAGTGTCTCGGAGGGCTTCGGCCCGGCGGCCGTTGATGGTGACCCATTGGCGATATTTCTGGGTGTTGCCTGGAATTGGGTCTCGGGGGACCATGTCTCGATCACCCAGGCATGCCAAGATCATGGCGGCGGGCTCCCACTCGGCCTGTTCGTGGTCGTTGTCGTCTTCCTCGCCTCGTTCTTCCCCCAGGGCGGCGGCCGCGATCTGGCGGTTGGGAGGACCGGTGGTGAAGGGTCGCTGGTTCATCGGGCAGAGGGGGTCATTCGCGTAGTGACCCTGTCGCTGGCATCTGTGGCACATCACATTCGGGCGGGGCCCGGGTCGGGCTAGGGGGACCCCCCTTCGGCCCAGGGCTGGTGAAGTGGAGGTAGGGGAGGACCCCGTGGGGGTGTCTCGTCCCCTGCTCTGGCCTCCTCCGCCGCCCCGTGGTCGGTGGATCCCCGGCCGTAGTCTCCCATCGGACTCCGGGGGACTCGGGTGCTCACCCATCTATCCGCCTCGACAGCGAGTTTTCGGGGCTCAGTCAGTTTGCTGTCGAGGAGGTGCTGCCGGAGTTCGATGAAGCAGTTGTTGGACAGATGTTCCCATATAATGAGGTCGACCAACTGCTGGTAGGTGGTGACCTTGCTGCCTTTGATCCACCCCTCGAAGGCTCTGCTGTAAAAGTTCACGTATTCCACCCAAGTGGTACCGGGGATTTTTTTACAGTCTCGGAATCGCTGCCGGTACATCTCGGGGGTGAGTCCATAGCGAGTGAGGAGAGCGGTTTTCATGTGCTCGTACGAGATCATCTCGGCGTCGGGGAGCTCTAGCAGGGCGTCTCTCCCCTCATTGACTAACTTCCCCCACAGGCCGGCGCCCCAGTCCTTGAGGGGTACTCGATGGGCGGTCATGGCGACCTCGTAGGCTTTGAACCACTGTTGGATGTCGTCGTTCTTGTAATATTCCTTGACGACATCCTTGGCTATGTGCACCTTTGTGTCCAAGGGCGGGGGCGAGGTCTTGCCCCCGGAGGCGCTGGCATCATTAGTTTTGGCCTTGAGTTCTAGTTCTTTTAGGCCGCGCTCATGCTCGAGCATGAGTCTCTTTTCATCGAGGTCTCTTTGTCTTCTCTTCTCTTCCAGGTCTCCTTCTAGCCGTAGTTGCTAGAGTGCGATTTTCCTTTCCTCCAGCTGTAGTTCTCCATCCAACCGGAGTCGGGCGAGCTCCAACTTGTGGAGCCGGTTCCTCTCTCGCTCGTCTTCGTGGGGGCTCGTGCCTGGATTGGCGGGTCTCTCCCCCGCTGGGGTCGTGTCGGTCTCCGGGCGTCCGCTCGGACCTGGGTTGTCTTCATTCCGGGGTGGTGTCTCATCGGCGTCCACCCATGCTTGTAGGGCTGATTTAAAGTCTTCCTTGGTGCTTAGCCCAGTGGTAGCGATGCCCAGATCTTTGCAGAATTGTTTTAATTCTTTGTGACTGTAATCTTCCATTTTTCCTTTCTGGAATTCCGAAGTCGGTC
>NC_136061.1:255336504-255379004 GCF_964261635.1 Lissotriton helveticus
TGTGTCTGTGTGTGCGTCTGTGTCTGTGTGTGCGTCTGTGTCTGTGTGTGCGTCTGTGTCTGTGTGTGCGTCTGTGTCTGTGTGTGCGTCTGTGTCTGTGTGTGCGTCTGTGTCTGTGCGTCTGTGTGTGCGCGTCTGTGTGTGCGTGTGTGTGTCTGTGTCTGTGTCTGTGTCTGCGTGTCTGTCTGCGTGTGTGTCTGCGTGTGTGTCTGCGTGTGTGTCTGCGTGTGTCGCCTAAATCAACAAGCACAAGGCTCTTCAACCATTTCCGGTAGCTACCTAGGTTTGGATGATACATGTAACATAAGAGGGAGAGAGAGAGAGAAAAAAAAGTGGATTCGTTCTCCCTAAACCAATGTATCAAAAACAAAGTCGAATCCACCAGGGGGTTTGCGAGTGGTCCCTACTGTGGTGGGGAGCACTGAGTGTTTTTTTAATACCCCTCACACACCAAAAGGACCCTTGGTGTCATGCTTCATCATAGGGGTCTTCGCACTCCTCTACGGGATGCGGCCTGCTACGACCTGCGACTACGCGGGAGCACTTATACACAGACTATGTGTGGTGTGTGTGGGTTTTTAGGTTTCGCACTGCAAAGCGATCGCGAAGCGATAGTCGCTGCGAAACCCTACTGCAATCGTTTCTGCTTTCAAGAATCCAAGGGAGACCGGAGACAAGCGATGTGCACGCGCGCGTAAACTGATTAGGTCGCGCCTGCTTCCTGTCTCCCATAGCTCCTTGGAAGCAGACACACAGAGAACCCCCCAACCCCCCGCCACCGCGCAAACACACACACACACAGAGAACATCCCCCAGCCGCCGCGCGCACACACACACACACACACACACACAGAACCCCCCACCGCCGCACGCTTACACACACATCCCTCCCCCCTCACTCACCGGGCTCTTCTTGCATGTCCCACCCTCTCCCTCCGCAGCGGCAGCAGGCTCGTCTTCTCCTCATCACAGCACGCTCGAACCGCGGTTTCGGTTTCTCTTCCTCCTCATAGAGTGAGTCATGCCCTCGACTCTGTCTGCCCTCGCCGTCTTTGTTCCTAACCTTGTTTGTATAAGTGTTTTTTTTTATGTTTCAAAGATTTAATATGTTCTCTGATTGTCACTGTTACAAACTCTCCCCGTGAGGCCTGGGTGTAGTGGTGACACGGCACCCACATGACTAAATGTCCAAGAAGTCTAAGTTCATGGCAGCCGTCAAGGTGTCGGAAACCTTAGTTGCTAATTTATCTGCGCGTTTCTGCATCTTCTTTTGTTTCTTGCCTGCTGCCCGCAGTCCCTGGCCTTGCTGGAGGGGGTCCATTGCCCAGATCTCTTGCAGATTCTATTTGTTTTTGACGTAGACTCACTTCTTGCCCCGGACAAAATAAATTTACAATCCTGAGGGATGACTAAATCCTTGCACTCATTGTGCTCAGGTTCCAGACATGCAATTGCAGAGAAGCTGGATGAGAATGCAGGGTCTGTTCCTTGATGGAGGAAGGCGATAAGGACTGGACTGCGACAGCAGGAGAAGCTCTGTGAACCAGTGTTAAGGAGGCCAACTACGAGCAATGAGGATGAGCTGATACGGTTCCCTCTTCATTTTCATCAACACTCAGGAAGATTAGAGGATATGGGGGAAAAGCGTACGCAGAGATTACCGACCATCTGATCCAAAATCCATTCCCCGTTGAACCTGGCTAATGTTCCCTGCTGGCCAATAGGTCCAAGTAGGGTGTTCCCCATTTTTAAAATGTGCGGTTGAGAACCATTTGATTTAGTTCACACTCGTGATTCGATTGGTTAACCTGCTCAATGCGTCTGCTAGGTTGTTTTTTATTCCTGGGAGATGCTCCACTTTGATGGTTATTTGATGCTGTAATGCCCATTCCCATATCTTTTGAGCTTCCCAAGATAGAATCAGGGATCTTGTCCCTCCCCGCTTGTTCAGATAATGCAGGTAGTGTTGTCCATGTGTATGAGGACTGAGGATGCTTTTATCCTTGGGAGGAATATTGTAGAGCTAGAGAAATCGCCCGCAGTTCAGGAAAATTAATATGTATTTTGGAGGGAGAGAGAGACTCCATTTGCTGCTTACTTGTAGGTCTTACAGATGTGCTCCCCAGCCTTCCAAAGATGCATCTGTTGTCAGAACAAACTCTGGAAAAGGAGAAAGGAATGACAGTCCCAGAGAGAAATTGTGAGGAGATTGCCACCAAAGAAGTGCCTCTTTCATGATCGGAGTTATCTGAACTATGTCATCGAATGATCCTGATCTTTGAAGCCATTGGGCGTCTTAACTGCTCTTGAAATGGTCTCATTCTCAGTCGAGCAGGAGGAACCATGAGAATTGCAGAAGACATCCCGAGAAAGGATTTGAGGAGACGTACAGAAGTGCACTTTCTTTTGGGAAGGTCGTGAGCCAGAGACAAGTTGGCATTCGGTCTTTCCGTTGATAAGTAGAGCTTGGTTTGCAGAGTGTCTATCAGTGCTCTTAGAAACGTTAACCTCTGAAAAGCAGCAAGAATGGATTTTTGAAGATTGACTGCCAGACCCAGAGAGCGGAACAGTTGTAGGCAGAAATAGATGTCTTCTGAAGCCTGACGAGGAGAAGAAGCTTCTACCAGCCAATCGTCGAGGTATGGGAAGATTTGTAAGCCTTTCAGCCGTAGGAATGCTGCCACGGGGGCAAGGCACTTGGTAAAATGGCGTAGCTGAGCAAAGGCCAAATGGAAGGACCTTCAACTGATAATGCGCACCTGCCACTGTGAGCCGTAGAAATTTGATAATCCTGGGGTGAATCAGGATATAGAAGTCAATATCTTTCAGATTCAGGCTTGCTAAAAAAATCTGAATGGTTCAGAAGATGTAAAATCCCTTGAAGAGTGACCATGCAAAAGGATTTCTTCAGCAGGTATTTGTTGAGTTTTCTGAGGTCTAAAATGGGATGCCAATCCCCCAGCCTCTTTTTTTTATGAGGAAAAAACGAGAGTAAAAGCCCTTCCCCTTCTGAAAACGTGGAACAAGCTCTATTGCTCCTTTTTGCAGCATTATTGAAGCCTCCTTTAAGAACTGAAAATGATGAGTTGTTGATCTTTGGGGTGGGTGACAAGGTGGCGTTGTGGTAAACTCTAAGGTATGGCCACACCTTATTATATCTAGGACTCATTTGTCTGATGTTATATTTTTCCATTGATTCAAGAAATGAGAGAGGGATTTTCTTTCGGAAATTCAGAGGAGCGGCAAGCGGCGAAGCACCGTAACTGTTTACGGCCCGTATCTCTGGGCTGAACATGCTGTTTTCTTCTAGGCTGTCTAGAATAGGCAGCCTGTGGAGGTGCGCGATATTGCTGTTGCTGCTTGTGGGGTGGCCCGTAGGAGGTGTATGATTGAGGCTGGTACCTTTGATAACCTCCTAGAAAATAATAATTTCCTCTGCCCGCGCTCCACGAAATGGGGTTTTCCTGAATTGGAGCGCTCCTAAAGCCTTAGCCGTGTCAGTATCGGTTTTCATGGTTTGTAAAGCATTATCAACATGCTTGCCGAAGAGTGACTCGTCATCAAACGGCATATTAAAAAATGTTCCTTGTACTTCAGGGCGGAACATGGTTGCTTTCAGCCAACCATGGCATCTCAAAACAGCGGCTTCACAAGCTGGCGGAAACTTAAAGACGCAATTATCCATGGATGCGTCGATAATTTCGGAAGCTGATCTCTCTCCTTCAAGCAGGATTTTCCTGGCGTCCATCTTTTGGTCTTCTGGAAGTAGATCTAAAAATTGGGAAATTTCCGACCACATCTGTCAATTGTACCCGGCAAGGATCGCAAGAGCGTTGGCAGCTCGAACAGTTGCCCCTGTTGTGGTGTAAACCTCTTCCCAATATTATCCAAATGCCTCCCTTCCTTGTCAGGTGGAGCAGTGATGGGCGTTGGAGGATTTCTCGATCCCCAGTGTGCAGCCTATGGGATGACAGAATCAGGCTTAGGATAACTTATAAAGGCACGCTGGAGCATCGACCGGAGCCTTGCATTTTTTTCCGATTCTAGGCAAAACCAGAATAACAGTGGCTGGTGTTCTCGTCACTTTTAATCATTCTTCCCATATGAGGTCAGCAATAGGGATAGATCTAACCGTTTCCTAGATGTGTCTTTAAAATGATAAAGAAGGGGGCGCGGCCAAAATGACGGCGGAGTAGGACGTGTTGTTCAGTCCCTCCGGCGCCACTTTTGTATTTGCGTTGTGTTAAGCCCTGCAGAGCGCCTTTCAGTGGCCTACAAGTGGTGTCCGGTGTTCGGGGACTGCCCTGAGGGTCGGGCCGGTGCGATTGACCGAGGCGGAGCAGCTCCGGAGATGGACCGAAGAGCGGCCTGCAAGTGACGCGAGACCGGGGTGTCGCGTCCTCTGGCATCGGAGCCCGCAGCACCTCACGCTTTCGGCGGGGAGCGGAGAAAGGCACCGGCGGCGTGGGCCGGAGTCGGCGCGGCCCAGACAGATGGGCAGCGGTGAGTGCTGCACAGCGGAGGGTGAAGACAGGTAGCCACCTGGCGGACCCGCGGCGCTCGTCTGCCCGACCGACCCCTGGCGGTGGAAAGACCCCGTGAGGGCTCGGAGCTGGCCTGGGCGCACTAGGCCTTGACGGGTGAGAGGCGGGAGGCGACACCGCGGAAGGCGCAACGAACTGCGGTGGACGAACTGTGTGTGTCGCCTAAATCAACAAGCACAAAGCTCTTCAACCATTTCCGGTAGCTACCTAGGTTTGGATGATACATGTAACATAAGAGGGAGAGAGAGAGAGAAAAAGAAAGTGGATTCGTTCTCCCTAAACCAATGTATCAAAAACAAAGTAGAATCCACCAGGGGGTTTGCGAGTGGTCCCTACTGTGGTGGGGAGCACTGAGTGTTTTTTTAATACCCCTCACACACCAAAAGGACCCTTGGTGTCATGCTTCATCATAGGGGTCTTCGCACCCCTCTACGGGATGCGGCGTGCTACGACCTGCGACTACGCGGGAGCACTTATACACAGACTATGTGTGGTGTGTGTGGGTTTTTAGGTTTTGCACTGCGAAGCGATCGCGAAGCGATCGTCGCTGCGAAACCCTACTGCAATCGTTTCTGCTTTCAAGGAGCCAAGGGAGACCGGAGACAAGCGATGTGCACGCGCGCGTAAACTGATTAGGTCGCGCCTGCTTCCTGTCTCCTATAGCTCCTTGGAAGCAGACACACAGAGAACCCCCCAGCCCCCCGCCACGCATACACGCACACACACACACACACACACACACACACACACACACACACAGACACCACCCCCCCGCCACCGCGCATACACACACACACACACACACACACACACACACACACACAGAGAACATCCCCCAGCCGCCGCGCGCGCACACACACACACACACAGAACCCCCGGACCCCCCGCCGCCGCACGCTTACACACACATCCCTCCCCCCTCACTCACCGGGCTCTTCTTGCATATCCCACCCTCTCCCTCCGCAGCGGCAGCAGGCTCGTCTTCTCATCACAGCACGCTCCAACCGCGGTTTCGGTTTCTCTTCCTCCTCATTGAGTGAGTCATGCCCTCGACTCTGTCTGCCCTCGCCGTCTTTGTTCCTAACCTTGTTTGTATAAGTGTTTTTTTTTATGTTTCAAAGATTTAATATGTTCTCTGATTGTCACTGTTACAAACTCTCCCCGTGAGGCCTGGGTGTAGTGGTGACACGGCACCCACATGACTAAATGTCCAAGAAGTCTAAGTTCATGGCAGCCGTCAAGGTGTCGGAAAGCTTAGTTGCTAATTTATCTGCGCGTTTCTGCATCTTCTTTCTTTTCTTGCCTGCTGCCCGCAGTCCCTGGCCTTGCTGGAGGGGGTCCATTGCCCAGATCTCTTGCAGATTCTATTTGTTTTTGACGTAGACTCACTTCTTGCCCCGGACAAAATAAATTTACAATCCTGAGGGATGACTAAATCCTTGCACTCATTGTGCTCAGGTTCCAGACATGCAATTGCAGAGAAGCTGGATGAGGATGCAGGGTCTGTTCCTTGATGGAGGAAGGCGATAAGGACTGGACTGCGACAGCAGGAGAAGCTCTGTGAACCAGTGTTAAGGAGGCCAACTACGAGCAATGAGGATGAGCTGATACGGTTCCCTCTTCATTTTCATCAACACTCAGGAAGATTAGAGGATATGGGGGAAAAGCGTACGCAAAGATTACCGACCATCTGATCCAAAATCCATTCCCCGTTGAACCTGGCTAATGTTCCCTGCTGGCAAATAGTTCCAAGTAGGGTGTTCCCCATTTTTAAAATGTGCGGTTGAGAACCGTTTGATTTAGTTCACACTCGTGATTCGATTGGTTAACCTGCTCAATGCGTCTGCTAGGTTGTTTTTTATTCCTGGGAGATGCTCCACTTTGATGGTTATTTGATGCTGTAATGCCCATTCCCATATCTTTTGAGCTTCCCAAGATAGAATCAGGGATCTTGTCCCTCCCCGCTTGTTCAGATAATGCAGGTAGTGTTGTCCATGTGTATGAGGACTGAGGATGCTTTTATCCTTGGGAGGAATATTGTAGGGCTAGAGAAATCGCCCGCAGTTCAGGAACATTAATATGTATTTTGGAGGGAGAGAGAGACTCCATTTGCTGCTTACATGTAGGTCTTACAGATGTGCTCCCCAGCCTTCCAAAGATGCATCTGTTGTCAGAACAAACTCTGGAAAAGGAGAAAGGAATGACAGTCCCAGAGAGAAATTGTGAGGAGATTGCCACCAAAGAAGTGCCTCTTTCATGATCGGAGTTATCTGAACTATGTCGTCGAATGATCCTGATCTTTGAAGCCATTGGGCGTCTTAACTGCTCTTGAAATGGTCTCATTCTCAGTCGAGCATGAGGAACCATGAGAATTGCGGAAGACATCCCGAGAAAGGATTTGAGGAGACGTACAGAAGTGCACTTTCTTTTGGGAAGGTCGTGAGCCAGAGACAAGTTGGCATTCGGTCTTTCCGTTGATAAGTAGAGCTTGGTTTGCAGAGTGTCTATCAGTGCTCTTAGAAACGTTAACCTCTGAAAAGCAGCAAGAATGGATTTTTGAAGATTGACTGCCAGACCCAGAGAGCGGAACAGTTGTAGGCAGAAATAGATGTCTTCTGAAGCCTGACGAGGAGAAGAAGCTTCTACCAGCCAATCGTCGAGGTATGGGAAGATTTGTAAGCCTTTCAGCCGTAGGAATGCTGCCACGGGGGCAAGGCACTTGGTAAAATGGCGTAGCTGAGCAAAGGCCAAATGGAAGGACCTTGAACTGATAATGCGCACCTGCCACTGTGAGCCGTAGAAATTTGATAATCCTGGGGTGAATCAGGATATGGAAGTCAATATCTTTCAGATTCAGGCTTGCTAAAAAAATCTGAATGGTTCAGAAGATGTAAAATCTCTTGAAGAGTGACCATGCAAAAGGATTTCTTCAGCAGGTATTTGTTGAGTTTTCTGAGGTCTAAAATGGGATGCCAATCCCCTAGCCTCTTTTTTATGAGGAAAATACGAGAGTAAAAGCCCTTCCCCTTATGAAAACGTGGAACAAGCTCTATTGCTCCTTTTTGCAGCATTATTGAAGCCTCCTTTAAGAACTGAAAATGATGAGTTGTTGATCTTTGGGGTGGGTGACAAGGTGGCGTTGTGGTAAACTCTAAGGTATGGCCACACCTTATTATATCTAGGACTCATTTGTCTGATGTTATATTTTTCCATTGATTCAAGAAATGAGAGAGGGATTTTCTTTCGGAAATTCAGAGGAGCGGCAAGCGGCGAAGCACCGTAACTGTTTACGGCCCGTATCTCTGGGCTGAACCTGCTGTTTTCTTCTAGGCTGTCTAGAATAGGCAGCCTGTGGAGGTGCGCGATATTGCTGTTGCTGCTTGTGGGGTGGCCCGTAGGAGGTGTATGATTGAGGCTGGTACCTTTGATAACCTTCTAGAAAATAATAATTTCCTCTGCCCGCGCTCCACGAAATGGGGTTTTCCTGAATTGGAGCGCTCCTAAAGCCTTAGCCGTGTCAGTATCTGTTTTCATGGTTTGTAAAGCATTATCAACATGCTTGCCGAAGAGTGACTCGTCATCAAACGGCATATTAAAAAATGTTCCTTGTACTTCAGGGCGGAACATGGTTGCTTTCAGCCAACCATGGCATCTCAAAACAGCGGCTTCACAAGCTGGCGGAAACTTAAAGACGCAATTATCCATGGATGCGTCGATAATTTCAGAAGCTGATCTCTCTCCTTCAAGCAGGATTTTCCTGGCGTCCATCTTTTGGTCTTCTGGAAGTAGATCTAAAAATTGGGAAATTTCCGACCACATCTGTCAATTGTACCCGGCAAGGAACGCAAGAGAGTTGGCAGCTCGAACAGTTGCCCCTGTTGTGGTGTAAACCTCTTCCCAATATTATCCAAACGCCTCCCTTCCTTGTCAGGTGGAGCAGTGATGGGCGTTGGAGGATTTCTCTATCCCCGTTGTGCAGCCTATGGGATGACAGAATCAGGCTTAGGATAACTTATAAGGCACGCTGGAGCATCGACCGGAGCCTTGCATTTTTTGTCGATTCTAGGCAAAACCAGAATAACCGCGGCTGGTGTTCTTGTCACTTTTAATCATTCTTCCCATATGAGGTCAGCAATAGGGACAGATCTAACCGTTTCCTAGATGTGTCTTTAAAATGATAAAGAAGGGGGCGTGGCCAAAATGACGGCGGAGTAGGACGTGTTGTTCAGTCCCTTTGGCGCCGCTTTTGTATTTGCGTTGTGTTAAGCCCTGCAGAGCGCCTTTCAGTGGCCTACAAGTGGTGTCAGGTGTTCGGGGACTGCCCTGAGGGTCGGGCCGGTGCGATTGACCGAGGCGGAGCACCTCCGGAGATGGACCGAAGAGCGGCCTGCAAGTGACGCGAGACCGGGGTGTCGCGTCCTCTGGCATCGGAGCCCGCAGCACCTCACGCTTTCGGCGGGGAGCGGAGAAAGGCACCGGCGGCGTGGGCCGGAGTCGGCGCGGCCCAGACAGATGGGCAGCGGTGAGTGCTGCACAGCGGAGGGTGAAGACAGGTAGCCACCTGGCGGACCCGCGGCGCTCGTTTGCCCGACCGGCCCCTGGCGGTGGAAAGACCCCGTGAGGGCTCGGAGCTGGCCTGGGCGCACTAGGCCTTGACGGGTGAGAGGCGGGAGACGACACCGCGGAAGGCGCAACGAACTGCGGTGGACCCACACTGGTAACCAGCTACCCCACGGGAGCAGGCGGAGAACCTGAGGCCTGGGTGCCCTGCCGAGGGGGCCACACAGAGTGGTAGCGATGAACCCGGGAGACGTTGGGGGTGGCGCTGGGGCCCTGCGCCCGCTCCGGAGCGCTACGTTTGGCGCCAAGAAAGTGCTGGTGGGGATGACATTGCCGCTAGTGCCCTGCGAATAGCGGCGCCTGGAGCATAGAGGCACAGTGAACTTGAGCAGCGCGGCTGCGCCCACCAACGCTGTGGGTAGAGAAGGCATCGGCCATTCTGGTGGCATTGGAAGAGCGGCGGCCTGCTCTCGCCTGCTCCTGACCCGTGCTCTCCCCCTCTTGCCTTGGCCTGGCTGTGGGGGCCCCGTCGTGCCGGGTGTGTGATCGGTGGGCTGCTGTAGCAGTAGGAGGGCCCACTAGCCGCTGGAGCTTTCACTCTTTGTGGCCTGGAGAACTGGGCGGGCCTGCAACGCGATCCACGAGGCCTAGGCAGTGGACACCGCGCCTGAGTGGCGGCGGAGAAGGGGCGCCATGGCGACTACTAGGCCAAAAAAGGATAAACCTCCGAAGGACGGCGGCCTGAAGGGCTCGCCGCTGCGGCCCGCGCCGGCGGCCGACAAGTCCCAGCGCCCGGACGACAGCGATGCGCCTGCCACCAAAGCCTTCATGCTTGAGCTCTTTGCAGCAATAAAGGAGGACATTTAGGAACTGCGGGTCCAGCTAGCATCAGATTTGAAGGAAGTGAGACGAGACATGGACGCAATAGGGGAGAGGGTAGCGACCCTGGAAGATCATGACCTAGGGACTGCTGAGGATATACATCAGCTTCAACAAGATGTCCTACGCCTCACTGAGCAGAACTTGGATTTGCAGGCACATGCGGAGGACTTAGAGAACAGGTCCCGCCGAAACAATATCAGGATTCGGGGGTCCCGTGGAAAGGAGAGGGGGCGGACCTGCGTGAATATGTCGAGGCTCTCTTCCGACATGTCCTGCACGAGGAAGATCTGCAGGAGATCTAGATGGACAGAGTACATAGGGTCGGCCTACTCCGTGGATCCAAAGCACCTCCCCCGTACATCTTGGTGTGCGTCCGCGATTTTCAGCTTAAAGAAAGGATTCTGCGGAAGGCACGTGAGCACACCCCCCTAGAGTTCCGAGACCATCGCCCGGTGCTGTACTAGGACCTGGCGCCTCCACCCTGGCCAAGCGGAGAGACTTTCGACCTGTTACTACCTTCCTGAGGGAGCAAGGAGTTTCCTATTCGTGGGGGCACCCGTTCAGACTTATCTTTAAATGGAACAGCAAGCTGGTCCGGGTTCGGTCGCTGGGGGTGGCTCGTGAAGTCTATGGGGTTAGATCAGCCCACCACCCCGCCTGGCGCTGCGGCCTCCCCTATCCGCCAGCGACGCCACTCCGCTGAGTTGGCAGAAGGTGGGTAAGCCAGTGAAACCGACAAAGCCTGATCTGTCCATTAGCCTGAGAGAGAGAGGAGCGCCTGTGGCTTCTGTGGCGAAGGCCCCGGAGGGCACTTGACCACTACATCCTTTTGCTTGACCTCTGCAGGCCGACGGCTGGTGCCGGAGGGGACTGTCGATCGGAACCGGATGGGTAACGTTGTTCCGGTCTCACCTTGGGGGATGTCCTGCATCAGGACTTGGGTGATAGGCAGGGTTGAGTCATGGACCCCTGCTCTTTGGACCTGTATGACGGACTATTGTTCCCTCTTTTTGCCTGTTTTGATTGGGGGTACGGTCACTTTGTTGGGGATTGTGTTTGTTGGGGGTTTTCTTTTTGTGGAGGTGGGGGGGGGAGGGACAGGGAGGGTCTGGGGGGAGAGGGGGATCCGCATCAGTCTCCAAGTGCTGCCAGGATGATGTTACTTGATCTGCTGCCAGTGAGTGGTGGGAGGGGGAGACCTACTGGGGGTTGTATGGAGCCTGGCCTGCGACGCCGCTGAGAAGGGCGCGTCTGAACCTGGTTATTCCCATTGAGGAGGGGCGTATCGGCTCTGTGTGGCGAGTGGTGGGTTTGCCTTGCGGGAGGAGTTCAGTTCGGGCCCAGGTCGAGAGGGCTTCGCAATGCACGTTTAGGGCTTTTAGTGTTGTGCCAGGAAGATGGGGAAGGAGTTGAAAATTGTCAGTCTGAATGTGCGGGGCCTCAATAGCCCAGTTAAGCGTGCGGCCATATTGTCACTTTTGGAGGGTGAGGAGGGTGATGTATGTTTGCTGCAAGAAACGCACCAAGGATACTAGGAGGATGAGGGATAGACGTTTTCCGATACAGGTGTGGTCCTCTTGCGCTGCGAAAAAGCAGGGAGTAGCTATACTCATCAGTGCCAAGCCTCACTGTAAGATACTGTCCCACGTTGTTGACATCAAAGTGCGTTTCTTGGCGGGCAGGATTCAATGGGGGGGACACTCGCCTTACAGTGGGCTCTATATATGCTCCTAATGTCCAGCAGGAACCCTTCTTGACATCAGCGCTTGAGGAAGCCTTGGCGTCTCCGGATCCTTGGGTACTGGTGGGGGGTGACTTAAATGTGGTCATGGACCCGAAATTAGATAGATCGGAGGCGCGCTCGCACCAAACTGGGGCCATTTCCAAGGGAGGGCAGCTATGGTTACAAGAAGCGCACCCATCACCCACTAAAGCACGACTACACCTATTACTCCGCGGCTCACAAAACCTACGCGCGCTTAGACCACTTCCTGGCTACCACCTCGCTCATGCCCCAGCTCTCTGCGGCGGCGATCGCCCCGCGCTCACTGTCCGATCATGCCCTCATCTCCGTGCGCGTTGCCGGTAACCAACACAAGCGACCTTCGGGGGGTTGGCACCTGCGGGATTCCCTCCTCAATTCTGATTCAGTAGTTGACCGCATGCGGGACACAATTACACAGTACTTCGTGACCAACGACGTGAATGACATGCCGCTAAGCTCGGTGTGGGAAGCGCTTAAATTAGTGGTGAGGGGGGACTTCATAGCGGTCTCGGCGTCTCTGGCCAAACTGCGTAAGGAAAAGTGTGAGGAACTTGAGGGGGAGGTGTGAGGGCTGGAGGCAATTCATAAGCGAATGGGCGCACCACGTGTTTGGAGGGAATTAGAAAGGAAGAGGCACATGCTTAAACACCTGGATCTCGATTGCGCGGAATACGCCCTCTTGTGTTTATGCCACAAGTTCTATCTCAGTGGCGATAAGGGGGGCAGAATGCTGGCGCACCGCTTGCGGGCGCGCACGCAACAGGCGGCTGTTCAGGCCATCCGAGACGCGAACGCGGTGGAGCAGACGGCGGACGACCGTATCGCGCGGCCTTTCAACGCTTCTATCACACATTGTATACACGGGAGCCGTCCAACCCAGATCGAGTGCAGGCTTACCTAGCAACGTGTGGAGTCACGCCTCTATCCCCGGGAACGGCAGCAGCCCTTGATGCGGAGATACGCATCGAAGTAGTCATTTCCGCGATATCGCGGTTGAAGTTGGCCAAGTCCCCGGGACCGGATGGCTTCTCTGCCGTTTTTTATAACAAATTCTGCAGAGAACTAGCGCCCTTCCTAACCCGCCTCTTTAACTCCTTTCAGGAGACGGGGGCGGTGACTCCCTCCATGTCGGAGGCGGTGATCACGGTCATCCCCAAGGCAGGAAAGGACACCATAGAGTGTAGTTCATACCGACCCATCTCGCTCCTCAACATTGAAGTTGTTCGCTGGCATTTTGGCCGCTCGCCTCAGTCCGCTCATGGATGGAGTTATCGAGCCCGACCAGGTGGAGTTTATTCCCACGCAACAGGAGGGTGAAAACACGAAGAGGCTTCTGCACCTCATGGACTCCGTGCACCGCTCCCGTACGCAGGCACTATTCTTATCCGTAGATGCAGAGAAGGCGTTCGACCGTGTAGACTGGTCGTATCTTTTCGCGGTCCTAAAGACCTTCGGGCTAGGAGACACCTTTATTAACTGGGTGCGTTGCCTTTACGCCTCCCCGAGAGCGGCGGTGCGGGTCAATGGCTGCAAGTCGGACCACTTCCCCATCACATGCGGGACGCGACAGGGATACCCCCTGTCACCATTGCTCTTCGCGCTCTATATGGAGCCTTTTGCTCAACGTATCCGAGATAACGCGGCCATCCACGGGATTCTTTTCGGCGCGGAGGATCATAAGGTGAGTCTATACGCCGATGATGTGATCCTCTCGATCACCCCCCCTCACACCTCTTTGCGGCATCTGTCGCACGAAGTCCATGACTTTGGAGCGGTTGCTGGCTTTAAGGTCAACTTCCTCAAGTCCCAGATACTCAACATCTCGGTCCCGGCCGAAGGACGTGATAGACCTTCAGAGGGACTTTGATTTCCAATGGGTCCATACTGACATCCCGTACCTAGGAATCCGGTTAGTGCCCACGATAGCGCAGACTGTTTCCTTCAATTACAGGCTCCTGATTGAGCAAACAACCAAGTCCCTCTCGGAATGGTCCCGGTTGCAGCTTGCCCGGTTTGGTCGACTGGCAGCGGTGAAGAGGACGATCCTTCCGCGCATTCTCTACCTCTTTCAAATGTTACCTCTGCGTCCTCCGCCGGGCATCCTGAAGAAACTGCAGGAGCTGCTCACCAAGTTTCTGTGGAACCACAAACGTCCGCGACTTGCGTTTTCCTGGATCACGACTCCGTGGGTCGGGGGCGGTTTGGGCTTCCCCTCCATTGAGGCATACTATCAGGCAACGTGCTTGTGTTGTATCCTTGAATGGAATAGGCCGCTATCCAGCAAACACTGGCTATTCATGGATCAGGCAGTTGCGGGCTGCAATATTTGGAGAGAACTGTGGCTCCCGCGTAAACATAGAGCGTGGGGCTTGTACTCGTCGCCAGTTACTTCTCCGACGCTGAACGCTTGGGACCAACTGGCGAGAAGGCGCGGCTGGACCAACTTTCCGTCGCCCATGACGCCCATTGTGGATAACCCGGATTTCCCCCCAGGTTGCACGTCGCCAGTATTCCAGCGCTGGAGGGAACACGGCTGCAAGAGGGTGAGTCATCTCTTTGATCTGGACGGACTGATCCCGTTCTCCTCATTGCGTCGGGAACACTTTGCCCTCCCGGAGTCTGACGCCTTCCCCTACTCGTAGGTAGCGCACTGGGACACGCAACCCTCTAATGTGGCTGCTATGTCCCAACCCATGACGACGCTGGAGCGTTGGGTAATCTGTAAAAAGGATGATCGCAAACTCATCTCTGAACTTTATGCGCTGATTGTCGCGCGGCCTCATGCACCGCGTACGAAGGCACAGGTTCGATGGGAGACGGAGTTGTGTCTCCCGCTGTCTCGTAAGGAGTGGGAAAAGGTGTTTTATCACGCGCACCACACGGCGGCTAATGTTGCAGGGGCAGAGTCAGCCTACAAAATGGTGTCCTACTGGTACCATACCCTGGCGAGGATCCACGTGTGGGATCTTAAGTGCTCAGGTCTGTGCTGGCGTGGCTGTGGTGTGCCGGACACCTTGATGCATCTGCTCTGCCCGAAACTAGAGAGCTATTGGAAAGCAGTCCTGGATGACGTAGACAAGGCGTTTACCAACTCATTCCCCAGATCCCCGGAGCACGTGTTGCTGGGTCTACCACACTCTAAAGCGTTCCCCTTGCATTCCCTGCGGGGTAGGCAGATAGCCCTAGCTTTGCTAGCAGCGCGCCTAGTCATACTTGCGCAATGGCGATCCCCTGTTGCCCCTGACCCGAGAGATTGGATTCGACGGCTATGGCTTTTGCTGGGTATGGAGCAGCAGTCGCTTTGTGTGGATGGCAGGGGTGAGCAATACGCGGAGCTGTGGGAACCATTCATACGCTTGCTATCACGCGATTTGCGCGAGGTGACATGTCCCAAATTCTACAACTTATTCCACTGGTGCCACAGAGTGCGAGCTCCCAGGGAGGTTTGGTCTGCTGAGTGCTGGCTGTGAGGAGTGAGTGCGCGTTGACGGAGGCGGTGGTAGGGCGGATGCGGAGGAGGGAGGCAGCGGTGGTGGGGACGGGTAGGGGGGGTGGGTATTTTTCTGTTTCTGTGTCTCTGTTTGGTTCTTTTCGATAAACTGCAGTAACATAGATATCCCTAGCTGTTCCTCTTGGCTATTCATATGTCCTCGCTGGGTCGCCCCCAGGGGTGTAGGCCCTAAGGCTGTGTTCAAATATTGCTGGATTGTGCTCTGCCGGCCGATGGATGTAGGCAGCCAAGCTGTGTTATGGGATAATATACTGCTCAATAAAAAACGTTTGATTCTAAAATGATAAAGAAAGCAGTCTGTTTGCTTTACTGTAAGACAAAATTGGAAACGTGAGTCCCATGCTCTCCACACCCCTGCAGTCAAGCTATCCTGGCTGAAGATGGCTGATAGCCAGAAACTGGTCCTAGGATGCTTGATTCCGGTCCAGGAAAGACATGGCTTGGCAGTTCAGGCTGGACTGTTCCCATGAGGCACAAGGTCAAGGCTGATTTGCAGATGGCCATGTCTGAACTGGGGTGGTGTGGTGTGCAAAGAAACAATGGATTTAGGCACAGATCTCTGTACTGGGGTGAATGTATGACTTTGTTCTGCATTCTGTCCATCAACTGTTGTTTTTGCTCTCTCAATTAAAGAAAAAGCTGCCAATGTCCTCTGGTGGAGATTCTATCATTTGAGGAGATGGAGAAGCTGGTGTAGATATGACAGTCATCCCACTCATACCCAGTTTGAGGCTCCGTCTGAGACTGAGTATTCCCAATCTCTCCCTCATCAGAGGTATCTGGATGCAGTTGCAGCCTACTAGTATCTCCCATCAGGGACAGTGCGGACACAGGCACAGAAGTATGAGGTGGTGTAGTGACTGGCGATGGAGGTTGAGGAGGCGGAGGAACAGTTGCTGATGGGAAATGTGTATGATAGTCTCGTAACAGATCTTAAATCATTGCAAGAGGAAGGTGAACCATAGGTATCGAAACTGGCTCCATATATTGCATTTTTGCATGAGGAGGGGGGATATTCCGGTTGATAGTATTCACCATACTCCTAGTCATCCTCTTCCTGATACTTTGCATGTAATTGGGAAGGACTATCTGCAGATCCAAACATCCCTTCATCATCAGATTCCTCCAAGAATGTTGAAGGAGGTAAAGGAGAAATTAGCGCAGCATTTTGGAAAAATAGTCATGTCGATGGATACATTGGTTTAAGTTGCAGGGAAGATGGACGCTTTTGTCCAGGCGTGGAGTAGAACACTTCGTCGAAGCTAAAGGTGTCTGCATCGTCGACGAGGATATGATAGGACCAGATACAGCCGTCGAAGAAATTGTCATCGTCGTGTCATCAACATAGCAGTCGAAGGAACCATCGTCGTCGACGGGACTACCATAGTCGACGGTGACGAAAAAGTTGCAGTCGTTTTAGTTGACGATGATATAGTCGGCGGTACAGCACTCGTCACCTGAAACGTCGTCGATGGGACCGTCGTCGAATAAGTCGTCGACGTTGGAGATTTCTTAGACGACGATTAAAGAGAAACTTGTTTTGAGAATGGTTTTCTTGATGACGAAGACTCAGAAATGAATGCCATTAGTGGTAAAAGCTTCTTAGAGACAGGTATCTTCATGTAATAAAAAGAATTTGGCTTTGGCTTTTTTAAGGCTTTTTTCCTTAGCAGGAAATAGAAGCTTTCCTTTTTGTGAGGTACTTTCTTCCTTCTTTGATGTCTTCTTTTTAGAAATCTCAGGAGATTCTCTCATTTTAGGTGTTTCTTTAGATGTCAATGAGGCGGAGCTCTCCTCATTCTCAGCGAGAACATCAGATTTCGCCTTAAGTTTTTGAAGCCAAATCAGTAGTCTACCCTCCCTGTCTTTGAGGATCTTAGTAGAAAAGGTTCTACATATCTTGCAATCTTTTACCTTGAGTTGAGGGTAAAGGCAGTAGATGCAGTCCTTATGTGAGTCTTCAGAATGCAGTCTCTTTTTTCCCCACACGAACCGCACGACCTGAAGAGACCCTTCTTAGAAGATTCAGACATGTTTGAAGAAATACTGGTAAGAAACTAAGAAAAAATGAGGAGAGCTCAGGGAGACTCCCTTTCACACGACATGCAGGAGAAAATCTGAGGAACCTAGCCTCTCTTGGGATTCTTCTAGAGGGTGCCGTCGCTGGGTTGGCTGTTGCTTGGATTTGGTTCTTTTTACAAAAGAAGGTGGATAGGCTAAGGCACTTATTTTGCATTGCATGGTATGGTAGCCTATGGTAATTTTATCTACTGCTTTTATAGGTATACCGTGGGACTCCCACTACGACGACGGAGATGATTCAAGCATGTGAATCTATGAAAAATTCAATTCTGGAGAACTAGGGAAATGGAGTGGGGCGCTCACCTGACCACAAGAACACCCCTGTGGGAGGGGTCCTGACTCCCAAGAGTGACAGCCTTGAAGGGTTTTTGTGGGTGGGACAAAACTGGCACTTCAACCCTGCCAGACGTCTGGGACGCTAAAAGGGTGGTCCCATTTACTCATTTGGAAATGGACTATTGGATGCCAGTCATTCAATGTTTGAAGTATTCCTAACTGCAAGTGGCTCTTCAGCACAGCATCCACCCTGACGTGGAGACGCAGGAGGATGCTCTGAAGGAGATGTGACTGCTGGATGGCTCAGTAGAAGACAAACTGATTTCCCTCACATATGAGAGTTTGATGAGAAATACACAACCCCCTTTGACAGACCTGCAAAATCGATGGTCCTGATATTTTGGAGACCTTAATGAAGACGACTTGCATGGCACTCATCTTTCCAGTGGAGGTGGCCATTTGGCACCTTTCCGACTCATTCAACTTAAACTTTTACATAAAATATACTACATAAGTGTGATGCTTTGCAGACTGTACGGTGACAGAAGCCCATTGTCTCAGGGGGGTGTGGCCAGGAGGGCACTTTATACCATATGCTCTGGGGTTGTCCTAAAATTGGGCACTTTTTGGAGGCAGTACAGGAAATGTTGGAAGAAGCAACGAGTATACCCCTGATGAACGCCTCAACATCACAAATGGCTGGATTGTATGGATTATTGTAGAATAATGGAGAGGGAGGTCTTTCGAGGTCAGGGTTGTGTTAATTTAGAGGTTTGGGTCGGGGACAATCGATATTTGCCCGGCGGTATTGCCTCTGTGACCCTCGAATTATTTAATAAATGAAGAGGCAGGCGCTGGAGACTGGAAAGCAGGAAACAAGGTTTTTATTCTCTCCGGAGGAGAACACAGTAAAACGGACAGCAGGTATCGTTCTGAGGTGCTCTAGCTTATGTTTGAGGCCTGGCCCCTTATATACAGTGTTTGCGGTTTTTATTACAGTTTACATACTCATGATAAAGCTTTGATGTACGGAAAGACATTCCCGGAAACCCCCCCTCCGGGCCCGTTCCCACACATATTTACAGTAGAGGTCCCCATCCTGGTCACAACAGGTGATGAGTATCGCGCAGCTGGATATTCCGTCAATTCATGGAATGCGGGGTTCGATCGGATCTCATGGGGTGGGGGCTTTGATCAACCAGGGGATCCCTTGATGGGGGAAGCTTTCTATTGTACGGGGAGGGGCAAGGAACAGTATCGGCAGAGCTGGGTGTCGGCCTGGGAACGAGGAAGACAAACGGGCACACGGGGAAAAGGGGGTTTGCATCTAAGGGCCGGGGATCATGAAAGGGAAGAAGGGAGGTGTCGCGCTGGGAACAGGATGAGGGCCTGGGGCAGAGCAGCGCTGAAGAGGGGTTTATGATTCAAGGCAGGTGCAAGCAGGGAGGGTTGGTCAGCGTGCGGGCTTGGTGAGGGTGAAGGGCTATGTCAGGGGCCAGCGGCATGCAAGAGGGTTCGTTCTGATCAGGGCATCTTAAAATGGCGGGTGCGCACGACAAAAGTGTGGCATCAGGGGAAGAGGCAAGATGGCGCAGATAATGTTCACCAAACCGTACTAATTTTCAACAGTTGTGAATGGAAATATGAGAATAACTGGGGTGGCGGGGTGGTTGGGTCTCTGGGCGTAACTGAAGGAGGCATCTATGGGGGTGTTACCTGTTGATTGGGGTAAAGTTCATGATGTAGGACCAAGAGATGTCTTGGGCTAGATGCGTGGGTGTGCTGGACGCTTGAAGATGATGCTGTATAGAGACGAACTGGACTTGACTTATCTCATGTGTAAATGGATGCATATACTGTCGTGTTGGAGGGGGGTTTGAGCTTTGCTATGGTGTTTTGGTTGACCTTGGAATAAAAAAAGAAGCATTTGCAATGCAATAGGTCTCGCCTTATTAAAGTTTGAGCTATTGGTGTTGCATTATTTATTAATACCAATAGCTCGAACTGTAATAATGCAAGACCTATTGCATTGTTGGCAACTCTCAGATTTCTCATTATTGGTATATTCCGAAGAGAAAGATAACTGACGCTATGAAACAACAGTGGTGGGCCTCCTCAAAAAATAACCCTGACAAGAAGTGCAGATGACCAGAGGTGGTGTCTACAAAAAAGTCATGTGAGACAAAGTAAGAATCTGATCACACACGTGTACTTTACCAGAAGTGAATCAGTACTAGCGATACATGGCTAGAGTCATACTTGCAAACTTATCAAAAGTCGACATGTTTCACTGAGATGAAATCATATTAGCAGTTTCATAGGGATCAAAACTTAAAACCTGAGTCCCCAAGAACAAAGAGAATTTGAATTTGAATTTAAAATACTTATATAGCGCAACGTACACCATACGGTTTCTTGGCGCTTTTGGAGGCATGAGAACAAAAGATTAAAAAGGGACAATTAGTGTGGGAAGGCCTGGACAAACAAGAAAGTTTTCAGGCCCTTGCGGAAGAGGGAGTATTGTTTGGTCGCTCGTAGGTGGTCAGGGAGGGAATTCCAAAAGGTGGGAGCCAAAACTGAGAAATTGGAACCTCCCCATTTTTTCCTGTTATAGCGAGGAACCTGTAGCAGGAATTGAGAGGATGATCGAAGCTGTCTAGTGGGGACATAATCTTTTAGCAGGGAAGAAATGAAGGCAGGGGCCGTTCCCTGCCGTGCCTGGAAAGCCATGCAGCCCGTCTTAAAGAGAGACCGCTGTAGAACAGGCAACCAGTGCAGGGCCTTCAACAATGGTGTAGAATGATGGAAGCGCGGGAGGCCATACACCAGCCGAGCTGCCTGGTTCTGCACGAGCTGGAGTTTACGTAGGCTGTACGCCGGGATGCCGTTGTATAGGGCATTGGCATAATCTAGCCGGGAGATCACAAGGGCAGACATAATGAGTTTAAGTGCCAGAGGGGAAAAAAACCGAGAGACAGTGCGAATAGTGCGGAGCATCAGGAAGCAAGAAGAAACAACAGAACTGATTTGTGACTGGAGGGTAAGCTGATTGTTAATTTTTATACCTAGGGTCTTGACCGTGGAAGAAGGGACCTGAGGAGAACCAAGAGTGGAAGGCCAGAAAGAAGAGTTCCAGGGACTGGAAGAGCCACCAGTGAGCACCAACTCGGTTTTATCAAGGTTCAGCTTCAGATGATTGTGGCTCATCCAGTCCCTGATAAAAATCATAATAGATTGAAAATTAGAAATAGCGTGAGTAGAAGAAGAAAGATTGAAGACAAGCTGGAGGTCATCTGCATAATTATATACAGTGACCTCCAGCTGCTGAAGTGCGAAGATAAGAGGGTAGATATAGACATTGAACAATAGAGGAGAAAGAGAAGAGCCCTGGGGAACACCACAAGTGATCTTAAGTGGAGCTGCCGTGAACTCTCCCAGCCGGACCGCCTGGGTGCGATCCCGCAGGAAGGACGAGAGCCAAACTAGTGCTGAGCCCCCGATTCCCGCCGCTCCGATACGTGAAAGCAAGATGGAATGATCCACCGTATCGAAAGCGGCGGGGCGGAGAGATCGAGGAGCACCAGGGCTTGATGTTTGTTTTGGTCCAGGCCCTCCCTGAGGTTGTTCAGGACCGACACCACGACGGACTCCGTGGAGTGCTTGGGACGGAAACCCGCTTGACAGGACGCCAGACCTCCCGTAGCCTCCACATGGGCACTGAGTACCGAGGCAACATGGCGCTCAAGCACCTTGCCCAAGTATGGCAGCAAGGAGATGGGCCGATAATTGATTGGAATAGCTGGATCGGCACCTGGTTTCTTCAAGATAGGCACAATAGTGGCTGCTTTAAGGGTTGGAGTCACAACCCCTTGTGAAAGGGAACTATTGAGGAAGGTGATTGGGGGCTGTGTGCAAACGGAGTAGAGTTGTTGGTGGATGCGAGCCGGACAGATATCAGCTGGGGAACCTGACTTAACTTTGAGAAGTGTTTCCCGAAACACTTCTTCCGTGATGGGAGGGATTGATGTTAGACAAGGCAGAAGGATAGGCGGGAGGGGATCCACGTAAGTGGCAGAAGGAGGAGGGATATTGCTCTTGATATTGGAAATTTTATCAAGGAAATAAAAATTTAAAGAGTCAAAGGGATTGAGTGGGAGGAGGTTTAGACATGCTCCTTTCTGAAAAAGCTAACTCGTTAACAATAAAAAAAAATTCTCGCGATTGATTTTCTGCTGTTAGAATTTTTGCTGAGAAATAGGCAGTTTTAGCTCCTACAATAGCTTTTTTGTACTCCTGCAGTAGTGTAAGATAACAGGCTTTCAGTAGGGGACAATATTCCCTTCTCCATAATCTCTCGGCCCGCCGGAGAGACAATTTTTTTCCCTTTAAGTCTTCGTCAAACCACCGATTCGCCTCCTTTGATCTTTTGATTGATATCCGGCATAGGGGGGCTGAGAGATTACAGCCTCCCGCAAGCCAGGTGTCTATCCCAGTAGCTTGTGACGACGATGGTAAACCAGCTAAATTGGGTGCAGAGGCTACGAGGGAGGATGATAATGAGGTCAGATCAACACGGTTCCAATTCCGTGCCCAGGTGTTTTTTACCGGCGGGATCTTGACTGATAGGCTAGGGTGAAGAGAGAAAGAAATAAATGCATGGTCAGACCATGGACAAGGGAACACTGATATGGAAGAGATGGAGTAGTTAAGAGACCAGACTTGGTCTAACACGTGACCACCAATATGTGTGGGGACTTGGATGCGGGGGATAAAGTTTAATGAATGAAGCAATTCTGTAAATTGCTTTGATGCTAAGCATTCTGACGGATCGTTGGGCCAGTAGTTGAAATCGCCTAATATAAGGACAGAAGCATTATTGACCGCTAACGAGGCCAATAGGTCCTGAAATGCTGATGTAAACTGGAGAGTATTCTGGGGTGGTCGATAAGTGAGTAGACAGATAAGTGGGGGGGAAAAGGTGACTGAGCGAGCCACGAGGTACTCAACAGAGTCGATAGGAGTGGAAGGGAGAAGTTGAAAGTTGTACTCTGATCTGGCAATGAGTGCCACGCCACCTCCTTTTTTTCCTGCCGGACGATCGACCCGAAGGGCCGCGTAGGCAGGGGGGAGAGCAGCTAAGAGGGATGGCAAAGAGGACTCGCAAAACCATGTCTCAGTTAGACACAGTATATCTGGCTTCTGGGAGTCAAGCAAGATAAACAGCTCTTGGTGGTGTTTCACAGCCGACCTGGTGTTCAATAAAATGAAGGACAGGGAGGAGAGGGAAGTCGGAGGGGATGGGCGGGATACCAAGGTAGGAGGGCTGAGACCGAGGGCAGAGATGGTGCTGCTAGTGGAAGGAGGGAGCGGCCAGTTACCTTGCAGATGTTTCAGACTCTCCGAGGAGTAGACGATGTAAGGGGCAGAGTGACATGCCCCTAGCCCCGGTCAGCCGCGGACGGGCGCAGACGGGCTTAACTCAGGCGCAACTCCGGCGCGCCTACAACGCGCCCGCTGCGCTGACACATAATGGGAGTTTAAATAGGATGGTGACGAGGGGGGTGTGGCGGAGGTGGAGCACGCCGACCAACCCAACCCAAGATGGCGCCCGCTGCCACCAGGGAGCACCCTTAAGCGGGCAGCCCACGGCGGATGACTGGCTTCAGGGTAAGTGAGCCTGCTAGTACTCAGCAGGGAAGAAGTGGGGGGAATTAAAAATTATTCTGTACCTGCTAATAATCAGCGGACACAGGACGGAAAGAGCAATTGAGTTGCTAGTAATCAGCAGAGTAAAGTGAGGAGTTTAAAATACAGTTGCTGCTGCGCTCCAACAGTCGCTAGCGTGCCCTCTGCCACCGGGCTGCTTTGCGATCGCTAGGGGCGGAAACAGACAGCTCCTAAAATAAGATGGTGACGAGGGGGGTGTGGCGGAGGTGGAGCACGCCGACCAACCCAACCCAAGATGGCGCCCGCCGCTACCAGGGAGCACGGTTAAGCGGGCAGCCCACGGCGGATGACTGGCTTCAGGGTAAGTGAGCCTGCTAGTACTCAGCAGGGAAGAAGTGGGGGGAATGAAAAATTATTCTGTACCTGCTAATAATCAGCGGACACAGGACGGAAAGAGCAATTGAGTTGCTAGTAATCAGCAGAGTAAAGTGAGGAGTTTAAAATACAGTTGCTGCAGCGCTCCAACAGTCGCTAGCGTGCCCTCTGCCACCGGGCTGCTTTGCGATCGCTAGGGGCGGAAACAGACAGCTCCTAAAATAGGATGGTGACGAGGGGGGTGTGGCGGAGGTGGAGCACGCCGACCAACCCAATCCAAGATGGCGCCCGCCGCCACCGGGGAGCACCGTTAAGCGGGCAGCCCACGGCGGATGACTGGCTTCAGGGTAAGTGAGCCTGCTAGTACTCAGCAGGGAAGAAGTGGGGGGAATTAAAAATTATTCTGTACCTGCTAATAATCAGCGGACACAGGACGGAAAGAGCAATTGAGTTGCTAGTAATCAGCAGAGTAAAGTGAGGAGTTTAAAATACAGTTGTTGCAGCGCTCCAACAGTCGCTAGCGTGCCCTCTGCCACCGGGCTGCTTTGCGATGAGGTGACTCGAGGTCAAGAAGGACAAATCTGAAATAAAGACTCACACACTAACACATACTGGATAACGTAGCATATCATTTCTGAAAAGCATGGACAACAGCAAACAATTACAAATAAACAGAAATACATTCTGACCCACTAATCACCAATAAGCTACAGCAACCTAACTAGACAGGTAGGCTGTGAACAGTAAAGCCTCAAGTACACATGGAGTTTAGAGAAAAAATGATATAAGGCATGTAAAGAATCACCCAAAAATGCATAATTCGCTCGTGAATCAGTCAAATAGGTCACAATTTATAGTTAATGATGTCAGACTACCGAGGTCAACTAGATAGGGTCTTCAAAAGGTATTCCTGATGTCTTTTATGCTGAGCTGTAGGCATGGAGTGGTACAATACTTCATTGTCAGGTGGTGACAATGAGAGATAAGTAACATCTTGGGCAAAGAGGCAGGGTCACCTATGGTGTGAAAGAAAACAGCACAGTGTTTAGCACAATACATATTAATTTGGGCTAAAATACAGGGAAGAAGTCCAAGGGGATTTACCTCCGCACTGAATAATCTCTTCCATGCTGCAGAAGCCACTGCATTGGCATGGAGTGTGGAACCTTCGGATGGCGACGTGTAGCTGGCATACCACAAGGGCTCCTCAGTAGAAACTAACAAGGGACTACACAAAGAGGCCCTGAACAACACCGTACTGAAAGGTCATGGTCAATGGAGAGAATTCGTACGTTTCCACAAAAACGCTTTGTGGGGTCCACGTAAATGTCAGAAAAAATTCTACAGCCATATATGACGTCTAAATGCTGTTTCACAATCTTACAGGGGTGGCATCTTTCATTATGTTTGGTTTTTGGGTTTCGCCTGCCGAAGGCTGCGCTCTGCGCAGCTTTTCGGCGCAGGTGAAATCCTTTGTTGACAATAAGGACTTCGGGAACGTCCCCCGGCTCTCATTGGCTAGCTCCATAAATGGAGGCTAGCCATTGGGTGCCGGATCTGTCCGTCAAGGCCGGACCAGATTCGGGGGCGTTCCCGAGATTTTTTCCCTGGGCGGAGTTACGTTTTTTCCCGTTCCCTCCCCTTTCACTGAAAGTGATTTCAGATGCGCTGTCCATTCCCGCCCCCTCCGTGTGCCTCCCCGCCCCCCCTCGCTGTCCTGTGCACGTTTCCCGCCTCCCTCCCGCCGTCCGTGTCCTCTCCCGCCGTCCGTGTCCTCTCCAGCCGTTCGTGTCCTCTCCCGCCCCCCTCCCGCCGTCCGTGTCCTCTCCCGCCCCCCTCCCGCCGTCCGTGTCCTCTCCCGCCCCCTGTGTCCTCGTAGGTGCTTGTTGTTCGCTTTTTGACGACTTGGGCTTGTTTTTAATGTAGCGCTACGTCTATCTTCTGAGTTACTTCAGGGCGCTGTTTACTGCTGTGCAGTGGCCGGGGTGGGCCCGAGAGCTGACACAATCACCCGTGTTTATCAGATACACTCTGCAGTAATTCCATCAGGGTTGGCGTTTACCCCAATTATATCCTCCTGACCTCACCTGTATTGTTGTACCTCTGCCCCGCGCTTGTTGGGGTTTCACTTCTAAGGGGGGGGCATCAGCATCACACAGGGGGCGGCGGGCCTGCAGACAGACAGACGGGCCCCTGGGAAGGCGGCGGTGCTGCGTCTCTCGCCTCCAGGGGCCCAGACAAGCCGAGCCCGCTGGACGGCGAGGGGAGGAGACAAGGCGGTTTTAAACTTGGAAGCGGCAAGGGGAGACGAGCAGCCTTTAACTGCGCCTCGACAACTGTGTGATCTTGGGCGCACACACTAGGAGGTCCGGTGTCAGAGGAACACGCATGAAACTCTGGTACGGATACAAGATTCCAGGAGTCACTGGAAGCCGGGGCCAGACTGGGGAGGAAGTCCCGGTCATTTATCAGTGGCTGAGCTATTAATCTCCCAGCATCATGGTCACCGCGGGGGGAGAGGCCCTGCTGTGACCCAACCGAGTTTACGGAGAACATGGGCCCTACAGAGACCCAGATCTGCCCCTGCTCAGCCACGAGGGGCCCAGCGGGGCAGCACCTGAGCCGTGAGGTTTAGACTGCAGCTCAGGGGGTCTCCCACACCTTGAGCAGAGGGTCATCTGTGCATCAGCTGGGCGCCAACATCCAGGATTGTACGTCAAAGGATTGGGTGTCTGCCAACTAAACTCTCTGACGCTGCGCCTTGAAGGCCCCCACCCCCAGTAGTGAGAAGCCTTCTGAGTTACCTAAGGGCGTACCTGGGAGGACCAGGCTCCGGGGAGGGAAGTGCCAAGCTGTCTCCCGGCTGAGCGCCGAGACGCAGGGACTGTATCTGGAAGGAACCCCCCTCACGGCGAGGAGGAGGGCCCAGCTGCCAACAACTGAGCTACAAGGATCTGGGATAGCGCCTGGAGGCGTTGACTCAGTGAGGAGGGAGGCGCTGCTGGTCACTCACCCCCTGAGCCAGGGGTCTCTGAGTGTTTACTGAGGGCTTGGACATGCACCGAGAGGCGAACAGTCCGGATCCGAGGACCCCGATTTGAGGAGAGCGCCAGTAGGGCAATATTGTTCTTCCCCAGGGCCCCCGTGTGGGGAGAACATATCCGAGGGCCCCTGTGAGTGAAGAGGACCTGCGCCCCGACATTGGCGCGAACCTGACAAACCCTGCGTTAGGAGTGGGCTGGTAGCCTGTATCCCAAGACCCTGTGTGTGGAGAGAGTAACAGGGCCCCTATTTGTTGAGAGGGCCCCTACCCTGACCCGGATCCAAGGACCCCTGCGCTTGGAGAGGGCCCCTACCCGGTTCCAGGGTGCGCCTGGAGAGGGCCCCTACCCTGACCCGGATCCAAGGACCCCTGTGCGTGGAGAGGGCCCCTACCCGGATCCAGGGAGCGCCTGGAGAGGGCCCCTACCCGGATCCAGGGAGCGCCTGGAGAGGGCCCCTACCCGGATCCAGGGTGCGCGTAGAGAGGGCCCCTACCCCGACGGCGGCCGGGCTCTCTTGCAGGCATGTACCAAGGCCTCTCAATGGCGTCTAACCACAGCCCCCCGTCCGACGAGGGGCCCGGCTCTTTCATGCACAGCCCCTCGGCCGCCTCCCCGGTGTACGTGCCCACCACCAGGGTGAGCTCCATCCTGCCCAGCCTGCCGTACCTCCAGGGCGGGGGCTCCTCGCAGCAGGCCGGCTCCGGCCACAGCGTGTGGGGCCAGCCCGGCTCCGAGCCCCCCGTCTACAGCCCGGGCCCCTCGGGGCCCTCCCGCTTCTCCTTCGCCTCCAGCACCCCGATCAGCGCGGCCTCGCCCCGGGAGGGGGGCTACAGCACCTCGCTGGCGCTCTCCATCAACGGCAGGGACCAGTTCAGCCGGGGCCTGGCCGGGTCCTACCCCAGCCCCTACCAGGCCTACGTCAGCCCGGACATGGGGGGCCCTGGACCTCGTCCCCCTTTGAGAGCCCCATGCTGCAGAACCTGCAGGGCCGCGGGGCCCCCGGAGCGGCCCGGTACCCCAGCCTCGGTAAGGAACACATTATTATTATATTGTTATTATTGTATATTATTATTATCCAGTGGCCCGGCACCCCAAGCTAGGTAAGGAACACATTATTATTATATTGTTATTATTGTATATTATTATTATCCAGTGGCCCGGCACCCCAACCTAGGTAAGGAACACATTATTATGATTATCACGATTGCATTAATATAACATTATGATTATTAACCAGGGGCACGGCATCCCAACCTAAGTATGGAGAAAATATTATATTAATTATTGTTATTATTGTTCTTATAATTATTATTATTAACCAGGGACCTGGTACCCCAATTTAGGCAAGGGTAAGGGGAAATAATAATAAAGATAATCGCTATTAATTTTATTCTGATGTACTGCTGCTATTACAAACGATGATATTGAAATATTTGTGTTCCAATAATGTACATGGTAGGGATTCATCACAAAAATACTTGTACATGGATTTTATATTATTAATGTCAGGGCGCTCATAACATTACTAAGCTCGTTATTTTGCACAAGAATTAATAACAATAATGCCCATTGAAAAGATGTTATCAACGCAGTCGCTTATGGCTATCGTATTGTTATTAACGTTAGTATTTTTGTCATTGTGATGATTGATATTAATATTGATATTGCACATTACTTGTTCTTATTTTTCCTGGCATTGATATCAATAACAGGACTCAAAGTCTACGTTTGTAATATACATTATGGGTTAGATTATTGATATTATCAATATTACTACTTGCTCAATTCTCACCCTATTGATGACAATGGGTAAAGATGCTTATTATTCTTGTTAGTGCTTTTTTACTGCTGATTATGAACACAATTATCCCAGCGAGACCGCGGCGATGATGATTAATATTATTCATCGTTGTTACTATTATCACTAATAAAAATATTGTGTTCTTACTACTGCTAATACAACTATTGATTATAAACGGCTGGACAAAGATGATGATAAAGGATGACGATTAGGATTATGATCATCACTATATAATAATTGTATATTACTAATAAGATAATCATGATCATCATCCCTCATCTGTGTCCCACTGGGATGATTAAACTATTTATTTTGTATAATTATTTGTGGTAGTAACAATAGTAGTAACCGCAACATTCTTATTATGTATTGTTATTAGCTGTAGTGTTAAGGGCAATTTACAAGCCCCTTGCGCCACCTGTACGTTACTTTTCCCATGTTAAAAATGACGCAAAAGTGGCGCAAGGGCCTTGTAAATAAAGCCCTCAAAGTTATTGTTGCTGATGTAGTCGTTTAGTAGGAGGAGGGGGAAGGGCCGTGCGTGAGGACGCATTGCGCGCTGCTGCGCGGACTGTCTGCTTTAAAACTGTGAATGGACCGCTCTGCGCTCGCTCTCTGCCTCGCGCTTGACGCTGCGGGCCTAGCTCGTGCCGTGGCTCGCGCCTCGGCCATTCTGTGAATGACGCTGCAGTCGGTAATAAAGTGTAATATTTGTGTGTGTGCGCGCGAGGGTGGAATGGGTAATCACACAAATTATAATATGTATGTGGGCGGGGGTGGAATGGGTAGTCACATAAGTGTACTATGTGTTTGTGTGGTAGTCACACAGATGTACTATGTGTGTATGGGCGGGTGGAATGGGTAGTTACACAAAGTGGAAATGTGTGTGTGTGGGGCTCTGTTGGTGTGTGTGGGTCTGTGTGTGTGTGTGGGTCTGTGTGTTTTTGTGTGGCATTTGGCAAAGATTAAACTATTGGCATTGTAAATGACAATGCCATTTATTTATCTGTTTTCAAAACCAACACATAAATACAAATTTTGTCATTTACAATGCCAATAGCTCAAACTTTTCAAAAGGCGAAACCATTGCATTGTAAATGCTTGTTAAAGACTGGGAACTGTGTCATGGACTCATCAGTGGAACTTCGGTTTCTCCTGTGCGGTCAGAATGTCGCTTCATGCTTTGCTAATGCATAATCCATAATGTAGAGCGGAGCTTGTCCACTTTCCTAAATAAAGCTTATACACTTTTCTTTAACTGCAGCCATAACTAGGACACCCCAGCCTTTACAAAGCAATTGCACCACCTGCTTACACCCTATTCACAAGAATCGACCAGTGGTGCACGCCAGTGGCGGCTGGTGACATTTGAAAGTGGTAAGGCGTAAAAGTCACCAGCAAACCTATCATAAGGCAGGATCGGGAGGAATCTTCTTTGGAGAAAAATATTACCAGTAGAACTGCATGATATGAAAATGAGGTGGCCATTTCAATGAAAATGTGCTTTTTGTGAATGACAGTGCGCTACTGTGCCATCCTTAAGTAATAAATTTGTGACAGTGTGCCTCAAAATGAGCCATCTCCAGTTTCCTACTACACCCTTCCCAAGTTTCTGATGGACGGATGTATCTCATTTGTGCCGCTTGTGATTTGTGCTACCTTTGCAATTTTCACAAGTCCTATGAGCTCACTGATGCAACATTGACAGCACCCCTACTCTGACAACTGTTTCAGCACCACTGCAGCATTAAATTATGGCACCGCAGATCCATGGACCTTGACCCAATGCACTTCCGTTGTGGGCCTGAGGATGCTGCTGGTAAGTGCTGCACTTTTTTAGCAGCATCCTCAGGCCCAGAATAGAAGCTGCACATTTGCTGTTCATTTAAGTGGGAAAATTGCATTTCACTGTAGATTTCTTCTCATCTTCCCTGTGTTGTCGCATCTGCAGTGTGCAGGAGGTGCATTGTGCACAGGGGATGCATTTAAATGCTAGGAACTTTCAAACCAGGAACTATGATTTGGACGTCACCAGTTAGGCCAACATTTTAGGGCCGGGTTTAGCATCCCTTCTGCTACTTTCAAGCAATTATAGAATGCCTTATAAAAATAGAACATATATTCTATTTTTAGAAGGTGTTCTATTATTACTTGGAAGTTGTAGAAGGAATGCTGAGCCCACAGTCACTAGGACTGCTGCAGTGGCAGTGCTATAACAAAAATACAGCTTGTTGCCACTGCAATTCCATCCTACACAACTACTGGAGTTATACAAACAATGGCTATGGATTCTGTGTGGTGCAAACCAAGACATTGCAGATCTGCTAAACCTCAGATCAGTGTCGCACAATCAGAGGGTGCATCAAAGGTAAGGCTGGGATTTCCGTCCCCAAAATATACAGAATACAACCTGAGCCCGTCATGATTACCACCACTATATCTACCCACCCAGAAAGGCAGCCAGAGACATCATCTGTTTCCATGCCCCTCATCATATGACCCGATTAATGGTTTTATTTCTTTCATTTCGAGTGCCTGCTTTCAGAAAACCACTGTTTTATTCAGGCAGCAAAAGCCATTTGTCAGTACATAAACAAGGAGACCGTACACATTGGGCAGTAAAGTTCAGTGAAGAACATTCCAGCATTGCTTTTCCCTCTGATGAACTTGTAACTTTAAGAGTTATGAGAGTTCACAAAACTTTATTGAGAAGAACTCTTAAAGTGACAAACGCAGCCCTGCGCAAACAGCGCTTTCTAATGTAATGTGATGTGATGTACTGGACGGCTTCATTAGCTCCAGTGAGTGCACTGAAGCGAGGCTCAAGACACAGACAGGCAATATGGAACAGGTAAAAGTGTGTACATGCATGTCCGCTGACCACGTCACAGCTGCACAAATAACCACACAATTTCTGTCTACCTGTCTCTCGGTTAAGGCAGGGGCTTCCATAAGGTGCGGATAATACTGCTGCCTTATTGCACCGCCAGCAGCTGCACAAATAGTTCAGTATTTTTGATGGGAGCTACAAACAAAGTCATCCTGCATTGGGGCACCATAGGAAAATGAAAACTCTTTTACAATTCCTGCTATTGCAAGCCCACTTTTGTCCACTTTGCAACATAGTATGATTAGACAAAACAAGGCATGCACACCTTCCACATGAACGCTGTATTTCCAAAAATTATTAAGTTAACAATGAATCTTTGGAGTACTTCGTCTCGTGAAAGTCACCGTTTAAAACAAGCATTTACAATGCAATGGTCTCGGCATCATTAAAGGTAGAGCTATTGGCATTGCTCATGACATTTTTTTTTCTTTAAATCATAAATAAATGGCATTGTCATTTACATTGTCAATACACACCACTCTGCACTCAACTGCACTCACCTGCACTGCACTCAACTGCACTCACCAGCACTGCACTGCACTCACCTGCACTGCACTCAACTGCACTCACCTGCACTGCACTCACCTGCACTGCACTCACCTGCACTCACCTGCACTGCACTCACCTGCACTGCACTCACCTGCACTGCACTCACCTGCACTGCACTCACCTGCACTGCACTCACCTGCACTCACCTGCACTGCACTCACCTGCACTGCACTCACCTGCACTGCACTGCACTCACCTGCACTGCACGCACTGCACTCACCTGCACTGCACTCACCTGCACTGCACCGCACTCCACTGCACTCACCTGCACTGCACTCACCTGCACTGCACTCACCTGCACTGCACTCACCTGCACTCACCTGCACTGCACTCACCTGCACTGCACGCACTGCACTCACCTGCACTGCACTCACCTGCACTGCACTCACCTGCACTGCACTCACCTGCACTGCACGCACTGCACTCACCTCACCTGCACTGCACTCACCTGCACTGCACCGCACTGCACTCACCTGCACTGCACTCACCTGCACTGCACTCACCTGCACTGCACTGCACTCACCTGCACTGCACTGCATTCACCTGCACTGCACTGCACTCACCTGCACTGCACTCACCTGCACTGCACTCACCTGCACTGCACCGCACTGCACTCACCTGCACTGCACTCACCTGCACTGCACTCACCTGCACTGCACTGCACTCACCTGCACTGCACTGCACTCACCTGCACTGCACTCACCTGCACTGCACTCACCTGCACTGCACTGCATTCACCTGCACTGCACTGCACTCACCTGCACTGCACTGCACTCACCTGCGCTCACCTGCACTGTGCTCACCTGCACTGCACACACCTGCACTGCACACACCTGCACTGCACACACCTGCACTGCACACACCTGCACTGCACTGCACTCACCTGCACTGCACTGCACTCACCTGCACTGCACTCACCTGCACTGCACTCACATGCACTGCACTGCACTCGCATGCACTGCACTGACCTGCATTCACCTGCACTGCACTGCACTCACCTGCATTCACCTGCACTGCACTCACCTGCATTCACCTGCACTGCACTGCACTCACCTGCATTCACCTGCACTGCACTGCGCTCACCTGCACTGCGCTCACCTGCACTGCACACACCTGCACTGCACTCACCTGCACTGCACTCACCTGCACTGCACTCACCTGCACTGCACTCGCCTGCACTGCACTCGCCTGCACTGCACTCGCCTGCACTGCACTCGCCTGCACTGCACTCGCCTGCACTGCACTCGCATGCACTGCACTCGCATGCACTGCACTCGCATGCACTGCACTCGCACTGCACTGCACACACCTGCACTGCACTCACCTGCACTGCACTGCACTCACCTGCACTGCACTCACCTGCACTGCACTGCACTCACCTGCACTCACCTGCACTGCACTCGCATGCACTGCACTCGCATGCACTGCACTCACCTGCACTGCACTCACCTGCACTCCACTGCACTCACCTGCACTGCACTCACCTGCACTGCACTGACCTGCACTCACCTGCACTGCACGCACTGCACTCACCTGCACTGCACTGCACTCACCTGCACTGCACTCACCTGCACTGCACTCACCTGCACTCACCTGCACTGCACTCACCTGCACTGCACTCACCTGCACTCACCTGCACTGCACTCACCTGCACCGCACTCACCTGCACTGCACCGCACTCACCTGCACTGCACTCACCTGCACTGCACTCACCTGCACTGCACTCACCTGCACTGCACTCACCTGCACTGCACTGCACTCACCTGCACTGCACTCACCTGCACTGCACTGTACTCACCTGCACTGCACTGCACTCACCTGCACTGCACTCACCTGCACTGCACTCACCTGCACTGCACTCACCTGCACTGCACTCACCTGCACTGCACCGCACTCCACTGCATTCACCTGCACTGCACTCACCTGCACTGCACTCACCTGCACTGCACTCACCTGCACTGCACTCACCTGCACTGCACTCACCTGCACTGCACTGCACTCACCTGCACTGCACTCACCTGCACTCACCTGCATTCACCTGCACTGCACTGCACTCACCTGCACTGCACTCACCTGCACTGCACTCACCTGCACTGCACTGCACTCACCTGCACTGCACTGCATTCACCTGCACTGCATTCACCTGCACTGCACTGCACTCACCTGCACTGCACTCACCTGCACTGCACTCACCTGCACTCACCTGCACTGCACTCACCTGCACCGCACTCACCTGCACTGCACTGCACTCACCTGCACTGCACCGCACTCACCTGCACTGCACTCACCTGCACTGCACTCACCTGCACTGCACTTACCTGCACTGCACTGCACTCACCTGCACTGCACTGTACTCACCTGCACTGCACTGCACTGCACTCACCTGCACTGCACTCACCTGCACTGCACTCACCTGCACTGCACTCACCTGCACTGCACTCACCTGCACTGCACTCACCTGCACTGCACTCACCTGCACTGCACTCACCTGCACTCACCTGCACTGCACTCACCTGCACTGCACTCACCTGCACTGCACTGCACTCACCTGCACTGCACTGTACTCACCTGCACTGCACTGCACTCACCTGCACTGCACTCACCTGCACTGCACTCACCTGCACTGCACTCACCTGCACTGCACTCACCTGCACTGCACTCACCTGCACTGCACTCACCTGCACTGCACTGCACTCACCTGCACTGCACTCACCTGCACTGCACTCACCTGCACTCACCTGCACTCACCTGCACTGCACTGCACTCACCTGCACTGCACCGCACTGCACTGCACTCACCTGCACTGCACTCACCTGCACTGCACTGCACTCACCTGCACTGCACTGCATTCACCTGCACTGCACTGCACTCACCTGCACTGCACTGCACTCACCTGCACTGCACTGCACTCACCTGCACTGCACTGCACTCACCTGCACTGCACTGCACTCACCTGCACTGCACTGTACTCACCTGCACTGCACTGTACTCACCTGCACTGCACGCACTGCACTCACCTGCACTGCACTCACCTGCACTGCACCGCACTGCACTGCACTCACCTGCACTGCACTCACCTGCACTGCACTCACCTGCACTGCACTCACCTGCACTGCACTGCATTCACCTGCACTGCACTGCACTCACCTGCACTGCACTCACCTGCGCTCACCTGCACTGTGCTCACCTGCACTGCACACACCTGCACTGCACACACCTGCACTGCACTGCACTCACCTGCACTGCACTGCACTCACCTGCACTGCACTGCACTCACCTGCACTGCACTCACCTGCACTGCACTCACATGCACTGCACTCACATGCACTGCACTGCACTCGCATGCACTGCACTGACCTGCATTCACCTGCACTGCACTGCACTCACCTGCATTCACCTGCACTGCACTCACCTGCATTCACCTGCACTGCACTCACCTGCATTCACCTGCACTGCACTGCGCTCACCTGCACTGCGCTCACCTGCACTGCGCTCACCTGCACTGCGCTCACCTGCACTGCGCTCACCTGCACTGCACACACCTGCACTGCACTCGCCTGCACTGCGCTCGCCTGCACTGCGCTCGCCTGCACTGCGCTCGCCTGCACTGCACACGCCTGCACTGCGCTCGCCTGCACTGCACTCGCCTGCACTGCACTCGCCTGCACTGCACTCGCCTGCACTGCACTCGCCTGCACTGCACTCGCCTGCACTGCACTCGCATGCACTGCACTCGCACTGCACTGCACTCGCACTCGCACTGCACTGCACACACCTGAACTGCACACACCTGCACTGCACTGCACTCACCTGCACTGCACTGCACTGCACTGCACTGCACTCACCTGCACTGCACTCACCTGCACTGCACTCACCTGCACTGCACTCACCTGCACTGCACTCACCTGCACTCCACTGCACTCACCTGCTCTGCACTCACCTGCACTGCACTGACCTGCACTGACCTGCACTCACCTGCACTGCACTCACCTGCACTCACCTGCACTGCACGCACTGCACTCACCTGCACTGCACTGCACTCACCTGCACTGCACTCACCTGCACTGCACTCACCTGCACTGCACTCACCTGCACTCACCTGCACTGCACTCACCTGCACTCACCTGCACTGCACTCACCTGCACCGCACTCACCTGCACTGCACTCACCTGCACTGCACCGCACTCACCTGCACTGCACTCACCTGCACTGCACTCACCTGCACTCACCTGCACTGCACTCACCTGCACTGCACTCACCTGCACTGCACTCACCTGCACTGCACTGCACTCACCTGCACTGCACTGTACTCACCTGCACTGCACTGCACTCACCTGCACTGCACTCACCTGCACTGCACTCACCTGCACTGCACTCACCTGCACTGCACCGCACTCCACTGCATTCACCTGCACTGCACTCACCTGCACTGCACTCACCTGCACTGCACTCACCTGCACTGCACTCACCTGCACTGCACTCACCTGCACTCACCTGCATTCACCTGCACTGCACTGCACTCACCTGCACTGCGCTCACCTGCACTGCACACACCTGCACTGCACACACCTGCACTGCACACACCTGCACTGCACACACCTGCACTGCACTCGCATGCACTGCACTCGCATGCACTGCACTCGCATGCACTGCACTCGCCTGCACTGCACTCGCCTGCACTGCACTCGCCTGCACTGCACTCGCCTGCACTGCACTCGCATGCACTGCACTCGCATGCACTGCACTCGCATGCACTGCACTCGCATGCACTGCACTCGCATGCACTGCACTGCACTCGCATGCACTGCACTGCACTCGCATGCACTGCACTGCACTGCACTCGCATGCACTGCACACACCTGCACTGCACACACCTGCACTGCACACACCTGCACTGCACTCACCTGCACTGCACTGCACTCACCTGCACTGCACTGCACTCACCTGCACTGCACTCGCATGCACTGCACTCACCTGCACTGCACTGCACTCACCTGCATTCACCTGCACTGCACTGCACTCACCTGCACTGCACTGCACTCGCATGCACTGCGCTCGCATGCACTGCACACACCTGCACTGCACACACCTGCACTGCACACACCTGCACTGCACTGCACTCACCTGCACTGCACTGCACTCACCTGCACTGCACTCGCATGCACTGCACTCGCATGCACTGCACTGCACTCACCTGCACTGCACTGCACTCACCTGCATTCACCTGCACTGCACTGCACTCACCTGCACTGCACTGCACTCGCATGCACTGCACTGCACTCACCTGCACTGCACTCGCCTGCACTGCACTCGCATGCACTGCACTGCACTCACCTGCACTGCACTCACCTGCACTGCACTCACCTGCACTGCACCGCACTCCACTGCATTCACCTGCACTGCACTCACCTGCACTGCACTCACCTGCACTGCACTCACCTGCACTGCACTGCACTCACCTGCACTGCACTGCACTCACCTGCACTGCACTGCACTCACCTGCACTGCACTCACCTGCACTGCACTGCACTCGCGTGCACTGCACTGCACTCGCATGCACTGCACTCGCATGCACTGCACTGCACTCACCTGCACTGCACTGCACTCACCTGCATTCACCTGCACTGCACTGCACTCACCTGCACTGCACTCGCATGCACTGCACTCACCTGCATTCACCTGCACTGCACTGCACTCGCCTGCACTGCACTCGCATGCACTGCACTCACCTGCACTGCACTCGCATGCACTGCACTCGCACTGCACTCGCACTGCACTCGCACTGCACTGCACACACCTGCACTGCACACACCTGCACTGCACTGCACTCACCTGCACTGCACTGCACTCACCTGCACTGCACTGCACTCACCTGCACTCACCTGCACTGCACTCGCATGCACTGCACTCACCTGCACTGCACTCACCTGCACTGCACTCACCTGCACTGCACCGCACTGCACTCACCTGCACTGCACTCACCTGCACTCACCTGCACTGCACGCACTGCACTCACCTGCACTGCACTGCACTCACCTGCACTGCACTCACCTGCACTCACCTGCACTGCACTCACCTGCACTGCACTCACCTGCACTCACCTGCACTGCACTCACCTGCACTGCACCGCACTCACCTGCACTGCACTCACCTGCACTGCACTCACCTGCACTGCACTCACCTGCACTGCACTGCACTCACCTGCACTGTACTCACCTGCACTGCACTGCACTCACCTGCACTGCACTCACCTGCACTGCACTCACCTGCACTGCACTCACCTGCACTGCACTCACCTGCACTGCACCGCACTCCACTGCATTCACCTGCACTGCACTCACCTGCACTGCACCGCACTCCACTGCATTCACCTGCACTGCACTCACCTGCACTGCACTCACCTGCACTGCACTCACCTGCACTGCACTCACCTGCACTCACCTGCACTGCACTCACCTGCACTCACCTGCATTCACCTGCACTGCACTCACCTGCGCTCACCTGCACTGCGCTCACCTGCACTGCACACACCTGCACTGCACACACCTGCACTGCACACACCTGCACTCACCTGCACTGCACTCGCATGCACTGCACTCGCATGCACTGCACTGCACTCACCTGCATTCACCTGCACTGCACTGCACTCACCTGCACTGCGCTCACCTGCACTGCACACACCTGCACTGCACACACCTGCACTGCACACACCTGCACTGCACACACCTGCACTGCGCACACCTGCACTGCGCACACCTGCACTGCGCACACCTGCACTGCGCTCACCTGCACTGCGCTCACCTGCACTGCGCTCGCATGCACTGCACTCGCATGCACTGCACTCGCCTGCACTGCACTCGCCTGCACTGCACTCGCCTGCACTGCACTCGCCTGCACTGCACTCACCTGCACTGCACTCGCCTGCACTGCACTCGCCTGCACTGCACTCACCTGCACTGCACTCACCTGCACTGCACTGCACTCGCATGCACTGCACTGCACTCGCATGCACTGCACTGCACTCGCATGCACTGCACTCACCTGCACTGCACTGCACTCGCATGCACTGCACACACCTGCACTGCACACACCTGCACTGCACACACCTGCACTGCACTCACCTGCACTGCACTGCACTCACCTGCACTGCACTGCACTCACCTGCACTGCACTGCACTCGCATGCACTGCACTGCACTGCACTCACCTGCACTGCACTGCACTCACCTGCATTCACCTGCACTGCACTCACCTGCACTGCACTGCACTCGCATGCACTGCACTCACCTGCATTCACCTGCACTGCACTGCACTCGCCTGCACTGCACTCGCATGCACTGCACTGCACTCGCATGCACTGCACTGCACTCACCTGCACTGCACTGCACTCGCATGCACTGCACTGCACTCACCTGCATTCACCTGCACTGCACTGCACTCACCTGCACTGCACTGCACTCACCTGCACTGCACTGCACTCGCATGCACTGCACTGCACTCACCTGCACTGCACTGCACTCACCTGCACTGCACTGCACTCGCATGCACTGCACTGCACTCACCTGCACTGCACTGCACTCACCTGCACTCGCATGCACTGCACTCACCTGCATTCACCTGCACTGCACTGCACTCACCTGCACTGCACTCGCATGCACTGCACTCACCTGCATTCACCTGCACTGCACTGCACTCACCTGCACTGCACTGCACTCGCATGCACTGCACTCGCATGCACTGCACTGCACTCACCTGCACTGCACTGCACTCACCTGCACTGCACTGCACTCACCTGCACTGCACTGCACTCACCTGCATTCACCTGCACTGCACTCGCATGCACTGCACTGCACTCACCTGCACTGCACTGCACTCGCCTGCACTGCACTCGCATGCACTGCACTGCACTCACCTGCACTGCACCGCACTCCACTGCACTCACCTGCACTGCACTCACCTGCACTGCACTCACCTGCACTGCACTGCACTCACCTGCACTGCACTCACCTGCACTGCACTCACCTGCACTGCACTGCACTTGCATGCACTGCACTGCACTCGCATGCACTGCACTCACCTGCATTCACCTGCACTGCACTGCACTCACCTGCACTGCACTGCACTCGCATGCACTGCACTGCACTCACCTGCACTGCACTGCACTCGCCTGCACTGCACTCGCATGCACTGCACTGCACTCACCTGCACTGCACTCGCATGCACTGCACTCACCTGCATTCACCTGCACTGCACTGCACTCACCTGCACTGCACTGCACTGCACTCACCTGCATTCACCTGCACTGCACTCGCATGCACTGCACTCGCATGCACTGCACTGCACTCGCATGCACTGCACTCACCTGCACTGCACTGCACTCACCTGCACTCGCATGCACTGCACTGCACTCACCTGCATTCACCTGCACTGCACTGCACTCACCTGCACTGCACTCGCATGCACTGCACTCACCTGCACTGCACTGCACTCGCATGCACTGCACTGCACTCACCTGCATTCACCTGCACTCCACTGCACTCACCTGCACTGCACTGCACTCACCTGCACTGCACTCACCTGCACTGCACTCACCTGCACTGCACTGCACTTGCATGCACTGCACTGCACTCACCTGCACTGCACCGCACTCCACTGCACTCACCTGCACTGCACTCACCTGCACTGCACTCACCTGCACTGCACTGCACTCACCTGCACTGCACTCACCTGCACTGCACTCACCTGCACTGCACTGCACTTGCATGCACTGCACTGCACTCGCATGCACTGCACTCACCTGCATTCACCTGCACTGCACTGCACTCACCTGCACTGCACTGCACTCGCATGCACTGCACTGCACTCACCTGCACTGCACTGCACTCGCCTGCACTGCACTCGCATGCACTGCACTGCACTCACCTGCACTGCACTCGCATGCACTGCACTCACCTGCATTCACCTGCACTGCACTGCACTCACCTGCACTGCACTGCACTGCACTGCACTCACCTGCATTCACCTGCACTGCACTCGCATGCACTGCACTCGCATGCACTGCACTGCACTCGCATGCACTGCACTGCACTCACCTGCACTGCACTGCACTCACCTGCACTCGCATGCACTGCACTGCACTCACCTGCATTCACCTGCACTGCACTGCACTCACCTGCACTGCACTCGCATGCACTGCACTCACCTGCACTGCACTGCACTCGCATGCACTGCACTGCACTCACCTGCATTCACCTGCACTGCACTGCACTCACCTGCACTGCACTGCACTCGCATGCACTGCACTGCACTCACCTGCACTGCACTGCACTCGCCTGCACTGCACTCGCATGCACTGCACTGCACTCACCTGCACTGCACTGCACTCGCATGCACTGCACACACTCACCTGCACTGCACTCACTGCTCTGCACTCACTACTCTGCACTCACTGCTCACTACTCTGCACTCACTGCTCACTACTCTGCACTCACTGCTCACTACTCTGCACTCACTACTCACTACTCTGCACTCACTACTCACTACTCTGCACTCACTACTCACTACTCTGCACTCACTACTCACTATTCTGCACTCACTACTCACTACTCTGCACTCACTACTCACTACTCTGCACTCACTACTCACTACTCACTACTCTGCACTCACTACTCTGCACTCACTACTCTGCACTCCTCACTACTCTGCACTCACTACTCACTACTCTGCACTCACTACTCTGCACTCACTACTCTGCACTCACTACTCTGCACTCCTCACTACTCTGCACTCCTCACTACTCTGCACTCCTCACTACTCTGCACTCCTCACTACTCTGCACTCCTCACTACTCTGCACTCCTCACTACTCTGCACTCCTCACTACTCTGCACTCCTCACTACTCTGCACTCCTCACTACTCTGCACTCACTACTCTGCACTCACTACTCTGCACTCACTACTCTGCACTCACTACTCTGCACTCACTACTCTGCACTCACTACTCTGCACTACTCACTACTCTGCACTACTCACTACTCTGCACTACTCACTACTCTGCACTACTCACTACTCTGCACTCACTACTCACTACTCTGCACTCACTACTCTGCACTCACTACTCTGCACTCACTACTCTGCACTCACTACTCTGCACTCACTACTCTGCACTCACTACTCTGCACTCACTACTCTGCACTCACTACTCTGCACTCACTACTCTGCACTCACTACTCTGCACTCACTACTCTGCACTCACTACTCTGCACTCACTACTCTGCACTCACTACTCTGCACTACTCACTACTCTGCACTCACTACTCTGCACTCACTACTCTGCACTCACTACTCTGCACTCACTACTCTGCACTCACTACTCTGCACTCACTACTCTGCACTCACTACTCTGCACTCACTACTCTGCACTCACTACTCTGCACTCACTACTCTGCACTCACTACTCTGCACTCACTACTCTGCACTCACTACTCTGCACTCACTACTCTGCACTCACTACTCTGCACTCACTACTCACTACTCTGCACTCACTACTCACTATT